>NC_067495.1:69650550-69828848 GCF_947179515.1 Apodemus sylvaticus
TTCATCCCATATACAGTTACAAAACCCAGACACTATTATTTTGATGCCCACAAGTTCTTGCTGACTAGAACCAGATATAGCTGTCACCTGGGAAGCTCTGCTAGTGCATGACAAAAACAGAGGGGAACACTCTCAACCAACCATTGAACTGAGCTCGTGGTCCCCAATGGGGAGCTAGAGAAAGGACCCAAGGAGCTGAAGTGGTTTGCAGTGCCATAGGAAGAACAACAATATGAACCACCCAGTACTCCCAGAGCTCCCAGGGACAAAAACATCAACCATATATTACACATGATGTTACCCAAGGCTCCAGATCTATGGCAGCAGAGGATGGCCTTGTTAGACATCAAAGGGAGGAGAGTCCCTGATCCTGGGAAGATTCAATGCAGCAATGTTGGGGAATACCAGTACAGGGAAGTAGGAGGGGGTTGATTGGGGAACAGGTGAAGGTTGATGGCTTATGGGACTTTTGGGGGAAGCAGGAAAGGGGAAATCATTTGAAATGTACATAAAGAATATATCTAAGAAAAAAGGGAAAAAAGACAATAAACTTCACTGATTTTGTTGTTTGTTTACAAGTTAACTCTAACCTTTTCCTTGCTTCTTTCTTGCTTTGTAATTCTTAAAAAACTCTTATAGCTATACATACAGATCTGGCTGAAATAAATATTCTAAATGTATTCCTTGCAATCTATGCTTATAAATATCAACATTATTTTTTGTATTTCTCCTTAGAGTTAACATCATTTAAAGCTTACTGATCATTTAATGTTCAGATTTGACTATCTCTTATAATTCACCTCTGAAGTCTTCAATAATAAACTGTCTGCACTCACTCTAAGACAATATTTTTGCTCTTACTTTTTGAATAAATTTAAGAACTCAGAAGAAATGCCTTACAAATTATGTATGCATATATATATATATATAATATCTAACTTTCTATATTAAAACATGACTATTTTTCAATTATGTTTTGCATTTAGTCTTGCAGTTTACATGATGACAAAGATTACAGTGTTACTTTTCTTTCTATAGGATCACATATGTGTTAGGACATTCCCATTGAGCATGTGGAAATATTGGCTACCGTCCAATGGTAAGAATCTACAAGGCTTCATTGAAGGTTGGAGAGAAAAACTTCATAAAGAACAATATACATTTAGGCCTTTACCAAAATATTATAGTACATGTAAACCATTAAGCACATATGAAAAAATCAACATGAAGATTACAGACTAAAGGCATGCAGCATTTACAAATGTTTGTAGGTGATAGATTCAATTCATTCGAGGGATATGCTGCTCCATATGATGGTTTTTAGAGAAAACTTCTGGATTATAATCCAAAAGTTACAAAACAGCATAAACTCAGAAACACTGATGTTTAGAATAATAAGAAATACATCTATTGATATTACTTAGTGATTGAATGCACTTGGCACCAATCCTGACAATTTGTGTTATATCCCTGGGTCTCACACAGTAGAAGAATAGAAATGTCTCCTGCATGTTATATCCTGATGCTCATATATGCTCTTTGACTCATTCAAACACCCTTAGACGCATACATACATACATACATACATACACACATACATACATATACACTAACAAATACACACTCTCAAGAAGTAAATATAATTTGAATAAATCAAATTCATAGCTTAATAGACAATTATGTGGTGAGTGATGTTAATACTATTTGAAACTCTGATACAATCTGAAGTAATGTAGGAGAGAGAAGCTTCTGAGAATGTGAGGGATTATCTTGATTAGATTAGTTTAATGACAAGTCTGTAGGAGGCTTTTCTGATTGGATGAAGTGAGATGGGAAGACCTATATTAATTATCAGTGGCACTATTCCATGGGTTGGGATCCTGAACTGAATAAAAAGGTCTTTAGTACTGAATATATGTCTTTAGCACTCTCTGCTTTGTGAATGGATGAGATGTGACCAGCCAACTTAATGTGCTGCTCTGATGATACCCCATATGCCCATGATGGACTATACTGATAAACTGTAAGCTAAAATAAGTCCTTTATACCTTAAGTCACTTTTCACAGGGTATTCTATCCCAGCAGCAGAAAAGTAAATAAAAAATTATCATGGAAGATATGGAAGGGAATCATTGGTTACATGCCCTTGAAGAGTTTATCTTGTCTCAAGTTCTTCATAACAAATCCACAGTTTGCTTCTTGGATGCTGTGAAATGAATAGCTACAATTGCTAGATGTTCCCATTCCCATACTATTCTGTCTCATTTCAGGGCAATGGCAGTATATCTACTTACTCTTGCACTAAAACTTCTGAAATCTTGAGCCAAAATATAGCATTACTTTTTAAAAATTTCTCTAAGACATTTTGTCATGATGATAGAAGCTAGCATCTTACTTCATTTGATAGTTATGATAAGCTACAGCATTGCTTAATATAGTTTATATGTCACAAATATGTTGTCAGCACATAAACTAATTTATAGAAAATCCCTAAATTGAGGATATATAAGATAAGAATATAGTTCTCATATTTATGCATTTTTAATTGAAATTTGTCATTACTATTAATAGCACTATCATTTTTCCTTATATCTATATTATTTACATTATTAAGACATATGGAAAGAATTATGAACTAAGTGATTGGGCTGATATTTCATAATATATTATTTAAATCAACATAATATTCAATTTAATTTCAAAATGTGATATTACAGTATACAATTTATCAATTAGAAAAAAATTTAGTAATAACCTTAAAATATTTTACTTTTATAGATTAAATCTTAATTTTGGCTTAATTTTCATCATTGTTCATTATATTCATGTAAGCACAGATAGTTCATTTTATATATATATATATATATATATATATATATATATATATATATATATATTACATATGTGCCTATATATGCCTATATGTGTTTATATATGTGTGTTTATATATAGATATATACAATTAATTTTGTTGATTTGTTCTAAAAGGTAACACTGCTTTATTCCCACTTGACAAATAATTGCAAGAAAAATTTGATAACAATATTTTGTATTGTCTGTATCAATGATTTCATTGTGGTTAAAGCACCTATTTTCCCACTACATATTCTAATATATATTGAACTAAATTAAAACAGCTTGCTTTCATCTTTGCTGTGATTTAAAATAAACATCTTCTTTAGCATTTATTTACAACATCTTTTGTATTGATGGAAAAATGAGTAAGCCAGAAAATTGGTACTAAAACTTGGCAGTCCTTCCTGTTAGTATCCATTTAATAAGATGGAAAAGCCTTCTGCAAAGTTGACTTGCAGGAAATGTTTTAAAAAAAGTAATTAGAGGAGCAACGTAGAGAAAGCACAGAATATTATCAGTAGATCTTAGTGGGTCATCCGTGTTACACCATGGCAAATACTTGGATACATATTTCTCATATCTTGAAACCTGTCACAGTTGAGCTTAAAGGTAAAGGCTAGACTATTCAACAGAGCATGGTATATGGCAGCATAGCACTCAGCTAGTGCTATGCTTGTTTCTGGTTGTTTTTAGCTAAATTTACATTGAGATTGGGAAGCAAACAGAAGGGAGTGAGCATTTTTGAAAATTTGTTATTTGGAAAGAAAGGAGCACATGTGAAACTACAGCCTAGGAAGGTTTGCAGGTGCTAAAAAGATGATTGTTGAGAAGGTTCTGTGGTTAGCAGAATAGAAGCTTAGGAAGGAATGGATATTTTTTTCAAAGTTCAAAAAAAGCCTTGGTAGAAAGGAATTGTTTGGATTGGTCAAATGATTCCAACACTCCTGAGTGGGCATAGCATGGAGCTGTAAGAGTAAATCTTCATGGGTGTATTTGGAAGGAAGCTGGAGGTGTCACTGATGAGAGCAAGTGGTAAAAATTGATTAGGAAGCTTCAGGTAAAAGAAAGGCCAAAGAAAAGTGATCTTTTGCTTCTTAGCTAAAAGCTGGATGTATTATTGTAAATGTCCATATTTTAACCCTTATTAGAAGCTAGAGATGCCAGAAGTGCCTAATCCAAGACTATCTCTGGTTTTGCAGAGGCTAGAGGCTTGAGATGCCATGAAGTGGTTCTGGTTTTCTCTTATCTTTTATTTTTCCTAAAGTGATACGCTTTCCTAGCAAACATACGGAGTATGTGAACAAAGCCATAGTGGCCATGGCATGTGAAATAAAAAATGGTCAGAATAGCTCATTCCCCTCTTGTCCACAATCCACTAAAGTCTCATTAAGTCTGTGACAGTGATATTGAATGGTTTCTTACTGTGGGCTCCACATGATATCCAAGAGGTCTGCCTTTTTTAATCCCCCTTAAGTTTCCTATATTAAAAATTGTTTTCTGAAATGTACAATTTTCTATTGTTTTAATTTTTCTATTTTACAAGAGAAGAACCAGAATGCATTTGACTTGTGGAATGCCTTTAGTGGCAATCAAGTTTCAGGAACTCTAACCTTTTAGATCAAAACAAAATAAAACAAAAACAGATCTAAGAAAGTTTCCATTGCTCTCAATATTTCAGGACTATAATATTCCTGGAGAAGTTAGCTGTAGTTACCCACAAAGCCAGGCTGAAAGAATGAGCTACAACCAGAAGAAAACAATAGGGGAGTAACTGACCATGTCTTTGGGGACCCAGAACACTTCACAATATATCTCAGCTGCCAAGTGTGAAGCTGTATGAGAAATTATAATTTCTCACAAAAGTTTATGGTGAAATCTCCTCTTGCCATTTTCCTGCTCTTCTCATTTAGAAGAGGCATTTTTATCCCATGGCACTTTTAACTTTAAAAGAGAGCAAGTAGGGTTAGAAGGGAGGGATTTTCGGGAGAAAAAAGAAGATCTAAGTATATTATAATCTAATAAAAAGAAAAGAATACAAAAAAGAGGCAATGATATATCTATAACATAAATTATATCAAATATAAAAATATATTTATAATATAAATTAAATATAAATCAATAAAATGATATTGTATATCTGTAATATAAATCATATATAAATTATATATATATATCCCATATTCTATTTCTATGTCTTGTTCTCTCTTAAGTTCATTGCCTCTTTTTTTAAATGAGTTGCAGTTACATGTATGCATGAACATGCATATATATACATGTGTGTATGAACAT
The DNA here is from genome assembly GCF_947179515.1 of Apodemus sylvaticus. Lineage (NCBI taxonomy): Eukaryota > Metazoa > Chordata > Mammalia > Rodentia > Muridae > Apodemus > Apodemus sylvaticus. Next base: position 69,655,696 of record NC_067495.1, read on the forward strand.
ATATATATATTCATAAATAAAATCTGCTCAGTCTGTTTAATATTGCTAGTTTGCATGTTTTCAGAGCTGGCCATCTGGCCATAGACAACCAATTTATGTGTTCTTCCATGAAGACTATTTGTTGACTAACAGCATTCCTTTGTTGTTAGTAGTTTTTTGTTTAGGGTTGAGGCCCTGTGAACTTTCTCCTATTCACTTTATCATGTCTATTGTTGTTGTTCTTCAGGTCATGTTTAGGATGTCATGCTGGTGAGACTTTCTGAGTGAAGCTTCTAACAATATTAGGCTCACAGGAAACTCCCTGATCTTCTTGCTTTTACAATCTATCCTTCCACTCTTTTGTAATGTTTCTTGAGCCTTATGTTAAGGAGATGTTTTCCATAGATGTATGCACTGAGATTGTGCTCCAGGATCTTTGCATTTTGAAATGGTTGTGATTTACATCTGTTTCAATAAAAGTTTCTTTAATAGGGAGTAAGGACTTCACTTATTATTGGATATAAGGATAGATATTTACAATATAGCTAAGGATTATGATGGTTTGGTCAAGTAGTTATGTTATGGTTATGTTTCCTTCAAGATACACAATTTCACTAGCTCTGGGTTGTCACCTGTTTTCAGTAATAGGCATGTTTTCCCTCTTGTTCATGTGCTCTTAAATCCAATTAGTGAGCAGTTGGATCCAGCCAAGGTATGGATGGAACTATTGTATCCTTAGGGTTATTGTACAATGCTGGTCATTTATGTGGTTCATAGGCATCATAGCTTGGTAGAACTCAGTTGTCTTTCTCCTTTTAAAGCTTGCATGCCACATTTTGATAATATAAAAGCTAGTCCTCAGGGAGGGGACATTTTGGGCAGTTCCAACTGAAGGGTCTCTGGGCCCTGTGTCTGAAGCATATGATGTCTTTAAGCAAGAGGAACTTACATTCCATATCTCTCAGGAACCTAGGGAATAATAACAGGCTGATTGTTTTGTGAGGTTTTTTCTTTTTCTTTTTCCTTTTCTTTTTCTTTTCTTTCTTTCTCTCTTTCCTTCTTTCTTTCTTTCTTTCTTTCTTTCTTTCTCTCTTTCTTTCTTTTCTTTCTTTCTTTCTTTCTTTTTTTTTTTTTGGTTTTTTTGAGACAGGGTTTCTCTGTGTAGCCCTGGCTGTCCTGGAACTCACTCTGTAGACTAGTCTGGCCTCAAACTCAGAAATCTGCCTGCCTCTGCCTCCCAAGTACTGGGATTAAAGGTGTGTGCCACCACTGCCCAGGTGTTTTGTGAGTTTCTTGAACAACTCTGACTAGCAGCTCAAAAAGGAACTTCTCATACTTGGTGTTAGGGTTTTGGAAGCATTGTCAGCCCAGATGAGAAAAGTTCATTTAAACTATGTTTATTTATACAGGGTGTATTATATCACACAATATATTATTATACTCTACCTATTTTATAGGCTTTAGTTGTTAGTTAACAGTATGGCTCTTCCTGACATTTCCAGACATTCTTAATATTATCTTACCACACCTCTTCTGTATTTATTCCTTTCCAATGAAAGCAACCTTTTCTTCAATTTATCAGATCAGATCACATAGACCCTGCTATTACTCTCTTTAGAACACCTCAAACCCGTATCCCAGCATTGGTCCATTATTACTTTCCTGGCTTCTGTTGTTACTCCAGGATCTATACTCACATCTGAAGATTTGGAGTAAGTATCCTCTAGTAAAAGAGAACAGGTAAAATTTGACCTTCTGGGTCTATACTGCATTATTCCATATGATCTTTTCAATTCCCACCCATTTACCAGCAAAGTTCATGATTTCATTTTTCTTTTTTTTATTTCATTTTTTATTTATTAGATATTTTCTGTATTTACATTTCAAATGTTATCCTATTTCCTGGTTTTCCCTCCAAAAACACCCTATCCCAACCCCCTCCCCTGCTTGATTTCAGTTTTCATTACAGCTAAATATCATTCCATGTGTATATATACACATTTTCATTATTCATTCATTGGTTGAAGGACATTTAGGGTATTTTCATTTTCTAGCTATTCTGACTATAGCATCAACAGACATGACTGAGCAAGTATCTATAGTGCAGAATATTATGTTCTTTGGGTGTAACCCAAGGAGTGGTACAGCTGGGTCATATGGTGGTATGTCCTTCCCCCAGCCTTGATTAGGCTAAACAGACCCAAAATGGTTTTACAACCTAGCTGGAGTCTCTGGCCTTGTTGAATTTGCAATTTCCTACAGGAGCAGACTGCCCACTGAGCTTGCTTTGCAACATAATCCATCTGAAACAAAGCATGTGTCTGTGGTCTTTCCCTGTATAAATGCAGTGATGAAAATTAAACTTTGAGCCTTGATTAGAAACTTTGTCTTGGCTTGATCCTTCTCTTACACCCTATTCCTGTTTCATTTCCAGCCCCACGTTCAGGTATATTCAGTTTATCAGTGCCCACTGGATGGGTAAATGGTAGATATATTTTTAGCTTTCAGAGAATTCTGATAGTGAGTTCCCAGACCCATGTAGGGTTTTTATAACAAGTCTCAGGGAATATCATTAAAGAAAAGGAAAAAAAAAATGTAAGAGCCAGACACTGGGAAAGATTGTTATAAAATGCTCTCTTCTGAATGTGACTTGGCTTTTAAATTCATGAACTAACATCATCTATGGTTGCCTGAACAAGAAGAAGTCAGTTAAAATCTAGCATGGATAGGGAAGTTGCTCATCAGTCCCATATTCATTTGACGAATGATTAGCTAAGTTGCTAAGAAAGAAAGAGTCATTTTTCTTTCAGAATGTCACCACAAGTAGATTGCCCATGCTGCAGTGGATGATCCAATACCAATGCACATATAGGCAACACTAATTGGATTCAATGGCTTCTAAAAAATGAAGAGATCTGGAAGCTGAGCATTAGAGAGAATTACTTATCTGAAGAGTATCCATGGGAAGTGGGAGAAGGAAATGGAATAGATATGATCAAAATGTATTTTTATGTATGTGAATTTCTCAAAGAATAAATACATTAATTTTAAAAACTACTGGACATTCTCACCTGCTACCAGTCTACCCACAAACTCCATTCTATTTCTCCCTCCCAGGAAGATCTATGTGTCCCTCCCATTGAGCGCTCCTTGTTACTTAGCCCTTTTGGTTCTCTTGATTGAAGTATGACCGTCCTTTCCTTACAGCTAATGTCTACTTATGAGTACACACCATGATTACCTTGCTGGGTCTGGGTTTCCTCACTTAGGATTAATTTTTCCAGTTCCATCTATTTGCCTGCAAATTTCCTGATGTCATTATTTTAAATAATCTATAGTGTGAATGTATCATGCTTTCTTTATCTATTTTTCAGTTGAGGGGGGTGTAGGTAGTTTGCAGTTTCTGGCTATTATGAATAAAGCTGCTGAAAACATGGTTGAGAAAGTGTACTTGTGGTAGGACGGAGCTTCTTGTGGATATATGCTCAAGAGTAGTATAGCTAGGCCTTGAGGATCAGGTAGTGAATGTTGTGGGAAAGAGAGAGGGTACTGAGTGAGATTACTGTAATGGGAGGAGGCATTTGGGAATTGATATAGAAACAGTGCAGTGGGAAGTCCCTGAAACCTACAAGAATAACCCTAGCAAAATCTCATAGTAATAGGGAATACAAATCCCAAACTGGACATCCTCTATAATCAGGAAGGATTCCTAATAGTGGGATTGGAACATCAAACAAATATACAATTTTCCACCTACATTTTATTCTCCCTGAAGGACATGCTAGGGAAATGGTAGCAGAAAACTTGTAAGAGTGGCCAGCTCATGACTGGTTCAACTTGTTCCCCATACCCGAAGAGCGAGCCTACTAGGAACACGAGGAACATGATTTATCCAGAGACTCTAAATTAATCTAAATAAAAAAGTTAATGGAATGGCTTTAATGATATACTCATAGATCAGAGCCTAGCCCTCTTATCATTAGAGAGGCTTCACCTAGCAACTCATGGGAGCAGATGGAGATACCCATAGCTAAACACTATGCATAATTAGAGGAACCAAGCAGAAGAGAGGGAGGAAGTATTGTGGAAGCCAGAGGAGTTGAGCATACCACAAAGTCATTGACAACAGAATCAACTAAGAAGGGCTCATAGGGACTCACAGAAACTAAAGAGACAAACATGGACCCTGTATGGTTCTGAGATATGCCCTCTGTATAGATATTATAATTAGTGTTCATATGAAACTCCCAAAAGTGGTAGTGAGGTTGTCTCTGACTCTTTTGCCTATGCTTGTGACCCATTTCCTCCTGGTTACCTCATCTATCAGTCTACCTGTAAATATGGAGCTTGTATCTTGTCTTACTGTAACTTGTTATTCTATATTTAGTACATATCCTTGGGAGGCCTACTCTTTTGTTGTTTATTTGGTTTTTTGTTGTTGTTTGTTTTTTCTTAAGGGAAACAGAAGAGGAACTGATCTGGGGGAGAGGAACAGTAGTGGGATGGACAGAGAGAAATAGATGGAAGAAAACTGGCAGTCAGAATGTAATGTATGAGAGAAGAAAAGATGTTAAAAAATAAAAAAATAATAAAAATAATTAAAAACTACTGGCTTTAGTGGTACACACCTCCAATCCCAATGCTGAGATGAAGACAGAATGATCACTGAGACATGCTGTCAGAAAAGCATAATTAGTGAGCTCCTTGCAAGTGAAAGACTGACTCACAGGACATGGATGAAATTCCTGAGATTCACATGCAGAATTCCTTCTAGTCTATACATACATATGCACACATATGCACTTCCATGCATGTACACAGGCAACTATACACACCTGTACACACACCCATCCATATAAATACACTCAAATAAGACCAATACAGTAAAAATAGAGCTGCTTCATGACATAAACACACACCCACAACACTCTCAGTCACCATACACAGAGCTCTTGTACCCATATATTTGCTGTAGCACTCTTCATAGTAGGCAAATTATGAAATCAGTATGGTATCCATGAGGTCATAACTAAATTAAACAATGTAAACTTACGATCAGTGAGATAAACCAGCAGGTGGAGGTGCTTACTGTCAGTTTGATGACCAGAATTTAATTCATTGGACCTACATTATGGAAAGATCCATGTTTGACAAGTTGTAATCAGATAGCACCGCATATTGTGTTATCTGCACACACTAAAATACAAAAAAAAATTAGAAATCTTAATTATATTTATAATTATGCATAAATACTAGATTTTTACTCAGTCACAAAGAATAAATTTTTGTTATTTGAAGGAAAATGATTTTTAACTGTACGTAATCATAGAGGGAAGAAGGCACATTCAGAAGAACAGTGTCAAATGATTTTTTTATCTGTTTATCCACACACACACATACACACACACACACACACACACACATACACATTTGTATATATATATATATATATATATATATATATATATATATATATACACACACAAGGGGGATTTTGGAGGACAGGAGTGGGAAAAAAGAGCATAGCATAGGAAGGAAATATAGTCAAATTATATGTTACACTTGCATGAAATTTTCTTTAAAAAATACATTAATATGTGCAATGAATATATGAAAATAGAAATGTAGCAAATGAGATGTATCTAGAAAGTAATAAAATATGTTTGTGGCTCTTATTATTATCATTTCTAGAGGGAAATTTTCAAATGGCTCAAGGATATGAACACAGCTTCTCAAAACAATTATTTTGGAAAGGATAGAATTGCTTTCACTGTACTGTGTAAATGTGTGTTCTCTTGTGCGCTTGTATTGACGTTATGCAAACATATACTTTACTTGTAAGGTTCTCCATTGGAACAAAGCATTGTATATATTGTTGGGAGAAATGTGATTGTTCATTGAAAGAATGAGAGCTGTTATGAGAGAACTACTTTTAATCAGATTTCCATAATTTAATTTATCCATACATATGAACTATTTCCCATAGACACACAGGAAATGACATGAACCCTTTTATGTACATATTATTATTATTATTATTATTATTCAATATCTTATGTTTGGACAACTTTGCTGCACTGGAACTTATGAAATCATAGAAAAGCTACTGCATCCGGAGAAATATTGTCATTCATGTAGAATCAGTAGAAGTCATGGTCTGTTTTCTGTGTTTCCTAACACTGGTCCTGTAGATGCTACCTTTTAGAAAGTGTCACAAATTGTTTAACATTATCATACTTGAATGATATCAGCTGGTAGATAGGATAAAGTTGTTTCTCTTTTGGCCAGGAGAGGGCACTAGTGGTTCTTGAGTTGGGAGCCCTATAGAAGAATGCCAAGGCACTTTAGAAGTGGCTTCTTTTTTCCTTTTAACTTTTAAAAATTTCTAGCACTCTAGCCACTTTTTGCCCTCTCAGAATTTACATTTGTTATGCACATGAATAGCTTAGCAGGAGAACTTGGCAGGAGTTAGAATCCATTAACAAATAGTACTGTGTCAATTATAAGGAAGACCTTTGTCTTGACTCATTAAGAGCTCAGCCATCTACAGATTTGCTAGAGGTGAAATCACGTTAGATCCCAAAGGTTCCTTGATGTGGGGACTTGTTTTGGTGGAATTGAGAAAAGCCTCTGAGAAACCTGGACTAAATAGCGAGATACGTCAGAGTGCTTTAGACAAACAAATAAATTAAGAATGTCTTAAGTGTTGTTATACAGAGCCTGGGTATTTAGTGATTTAAGGGAAAAAGGTCGGTGGTCATCTGAAGTAATTGCCCAGAGTTCAAATAATCATTTTTCAGACTTACCAAGACATTTCTTGGCAAAGAAAGAGCTAAGCTTTTGTTTTAACTAGCAACCTCTGTTTGTTTGTTTCCAATAATCTGTTTATTGTTTGAAACCATGTTTCTAAATAGATGCCAAAATCAAATTGTGCTTTATTTGACTTCTGTTATTAACCCAGTGGAAAGACACTTCAATCTCAGTCAGTGGAGACTTACGAGGGTCAACAACGGCTTATGTGAAGTAGGCAAATAGACAGATGGTAGGATTCATGGGGCAAAAAGCTCTCAAATCTAAATTTCTTATTATTAGAATAATCTCTTAAGGGAATTCTCTTCAAAATTATTTCATGAAAATATAAATATTTGAAACCGAGAAACACGTAAGCACTCTATTAACGTACATAATCTGGCAAAACCCAAAACACATTACCGACAAGACATGTAATTTTCATGGGAGAAGTAAGAATGTGATAACTTGGGACCACAAAGTACAGTATCTGAGCTGCAAGGCCATGACTCAGTCCCCATAGGGAACAGAAACATATTTGATGCTTAGCAACAGGTCTGATCCAGTGCTCAAAATGATGTTACAGATATATTTTGTTTAGAGTTGTCTCTTCTTTGCCCAAATACAACACTCCATTTACACGACACCATTTTCCTTTGTTTTCCCTGTTATTTTTTTCCACTTTGGATTAGATCTGTATTTTGATGCTTCATTGTTGTCCAGTTTTACATATTTTATAATATATTTCTAGTTATTATTTGACTACTATTCCCCTTTCCCATCTTTCACTGACTTATTCCTAAACCTTACTTCTCAACAGGTCCTGCTGTTAAACTCTCATATTGCTTTGTGTTGTCTGATTTTAATTAGTTTTTTGCCTGATTTGGGGTCAGGGGTTATTTATTGGAACAAGAGAATCTGATTACTGGCTACATTACTGAAGAAAATGACACTTCACCCTCCAAACACGATTAAATGCTAACAGTCCCTTACATAATTCATCCCCAAAATGGTCTCAGTGACAGGAATCACATGAATATATCAATATATGCAGAAAAGGCCTTTGACAAAACTCAAAATACATTCATAATAGAAGCTAGAGACACTAGGAAAGGAAAGAGTATATCTCAACTTAAAACTATAAATGACATTAGTTTTGACAGCTCAAACTGTATTGAAAAAGTTGTTTGACAAGTGTCTCAAAAATGTCTTTTGAGGTTAATTTGAAATGTGAAACAGAAAATAGTTCTTATATTTATTCTTCTTATTCTAAAACCATTTAAATTTTCTGAATTGTAGCACTTTAACACTTATCATATAAATCCATTATCATGTGTATGAGGTTATAGATACTAAATGACTGTTAAAAATTTGCAAGTTTAAAAGTATGCCAAATCTTTAGTAAAAACAATTTTAGTTTCTCAAATTTATTAAGAAAGACTATTCATTTACAAGTTTTCATACTTTTTTCAAAGGTCTATCTTACATAAATTCATGGGTAAATTTCATGGAAATTAACTGATACTGATTACAACTATAATTCATTTCTGAAAAAAGATTCAATTTAACTGATAATTTTAATTTTAACAAGGCTTTTAAAGTTTAAGCAAATATTTTACAGCCATATTCTACAGTGAAAGGCTATATTAATCAGAATACCAAATCTTTTGTTGTATCATGCTATATTGTTATTATTTTTGTCTGTATTGCCATGTTTTCCTTACCTATCTTACTATGATGTAATGAAATCATATGAAAAATGCATACCAATGCATTGGCAATTTAGTAGGAGTATGCCACACAAAAACGGTTGTTCTTTCTGTGGAGTTTGCAAATGGTGTGCCAAGGAATACAAAAGAAAACGTTTCTTTTGTTTTCCCCTAGAGGAAAACATACGCTCAAGTAAAAGCTTACATGGGAGTCCAAAATTGCATGATAGTTGTTTTTAAGATGAGCTCATAAGAAACCAAAGGTGTGAGATCTACAAATGCCATTCTCATGTGCCTTGATTTTTATAATATTGACAAGTATTGCTATAGCAACAGAACATTTTATGAGGACATGTGTAACAAAAGAAAGACCATAAAAATTGAAAATGAAGGGTCTATGTATGCTTAAATTAGATCTATGTTTCTATTCATGAGACATAATAAGCAGAAACAAGGATAGTTTGATTGTAATATTTTGCTTTAAAATTAGCATCCTCTCTGGTCTTTGGCATTTCTCAGTCATTGAGAAATATTATACACATTTTGGTGCCAGAGAAGAGGGCTGTAATTAACCAACTCCAGTGCATACTTTCTTGATTGATAAGCTGAGGCTGTATGAGTTTGTGTTGACAATTTACAAATAGCTCTGTTAAGACCTGTGTGCAATAGTTGTAGATGCACAGCCATTAATCACAGCCATCAGCTGGCTTCCTAGAGTGGTTTACAGCAGCTTTTAATGTATGTTTTGCTAATTGGAAGTTACAGTGGTGCTGTGAATTCTCAGATGAATAACTACTTTGGTGCTGCCTGCCTGTGGATGAAAAGCCCTCTAAATATTCTTCTGGAAGCATGACTTAAAATTGAAAGAAAATTTCTCTTACTGACTTCTAAAGCCTTAGATGTTAGCTATCATAAAATCACAGCACTGTGATCAAGAACGGTTTAAAATTTATCCATGTGTTTTAGACTCAAGTTTAAAATGGTGTCCTTAGCTCTACTAAGAGCAGTGTTTACAATTTTTGTGTTTAATTCTTTGACAGAGACCATTTTTCTTGCCTCTCAGGTGGCTCATATAGAGATATTTATGCCTATTATGCAAAAATTCTTTGTTATATCACAGATCAATCAGCAGAATGAATGTCTCATGTAGCAAACATCACACTCTAAGAATCAAATCTTGTATTGCCCATTTTCTTGGTTATAGTTTTTATTGCTGTAATAAAACATTATGACCAGAAGCAACTAGGGGAGGAAAGGATTTACTTCATTTTACAGCTGATGAGTCTATTACTGAGTGAAGCATGAACAGAAACCTGGAGGCAGGACCCTAAGTAATGACCATGGAGGAGTACTGCTTACTAGCTTGTGTCCCACCAACCCTGGTTTCCTCAGTTTGCTTTCTAATACATCCCAGGAGGAGTCCCAGTAGGCTAAGGCTTCCTCTATGAATCATTAATCTTGAAAATGCCTCACAGAAGAGAGAATATCCTTTCTAATTCTTATTTTTAAAATTATACTTTAAATTGACTTACAAAATAGTAGTGTTTCATATGGATTTTGTATACACTATTTATTCTAGTTCACTCTACCTCGCTCCAACTGTCCCTTATTTCTGCCTCCATTCCCCACGTCTGCTTTCTTGCAGGATTGAATTATCTTCTTCAACACTGACATAGTATTAAAAATTTCTTCATTTTATGCTTTTCATGATAAGATTTTACCTTTTTTTATTTGAAGTATTACTTTTGTAGATATGTGTACTTCTACATAAACTAACAATGAATTCTGTCATGTTATTGCCTCCTGGCTCATCAAGTATTTTATGTTATTCTGGAGTGTTTTCCTTCATAAATGACAATTTTCTCTAAGATTTTTCAAGATCCTTTCTTTTAAAAATTTTAGGACTATTTCTTCTATTTGCTCACTGAATATGTTTTCTTAGACCTTTTAATTTATTTATTCACATTACATCCTGATCACAGTCAAAGTCTTCCTTTCATATAGCCTCCCCTACCATTAGTACCTCCCTTTCTTGTCTGTGAGGGGGAAGGCACCTCCCAGAAAGTAAGCAACCCTGGCACATCAGGTCAATGCAGTACTAGGCACTTCTGCTCCCTCTGAGGCCAGACAAAGTGGCCCAGTTAGGGGAACAGGATCCACAGGAAAGCAACAGAGTCAATAACAGCCCCAGCTCCAGTTTTTGTTTTTGTTTTTTTTTTTTTTTTTGTTGTTTGTTTGTTTGGGTGTATATGAAGACCAAGCTGCCCATTTGCTACATACAAGCATGGGACTTATGTCCAGCCCACATATGCTCTTTAGTTGGTGTTTCAGACACTGAGAGCACCCAAGGGTCCAGGTTAGTTAACTCTGTTGGTCTTTTTGTGGAGTTCCTATTCTTTCTGGGTCCTTAGTCCATCAGCCAATTATTACACAAGACTTCCTGAGGTCATTCTAATATTTGGGTGTCAATTTGTACTAGTCATTGGTTGGCCATTCCCTCAGTCTCTTCAGTCTCTGCTCCATCTTTGTCAATGTACTTCTTGTTGGCAGGACAAATTTTGGGTCAAAGATTTTGTGTTTGGTTTGTGTCCTTATTCTTCCCCTAGGAGTGCTATCTGGGTACAGGAGGTGGCCACTTCAGTCTAAGTATCTCCCACTTCTAGCAGTCTCAGCTAGAGTTACCCTCATAGACTCTCTGGGGCTTCCCTATCCCGGGTCTCTGGCAAATTCTGAAGATGCACCCAGCTTACCTCTGCTGATTTCCCTTCTAACCTTCTTTCCCAGACTCTTTCTACACCCAGTGCCCCATCCTGTTCTCCTCCTCATCCCCTCTCTGACCCAGTTCCCTCTCTTCATCCACCTCTGATGACTATTTCATTTTCTGAGTGGGATTCAAGCGTCCCCTTTAAGGCCCTACTTGTTATTAACTTCTTTGTGTCTGTGGATTGTAGAGTGAATATCCTGTACTTATGACTAATATCCACTTATAAGTGAGTACCGTACATAGTCTTTTGGGTCTGGAATGCTGCAATCATGATATTTTCTTGTTCTTCCATTTGCCTGAAAATTTCATGATGTGCTTGCTTTTAACAGCTGAATAGAATTCCATTATTTAAATGAACCTCATTTTCTTTATCCATTTTCAGCTGAGGGACAAATATCTGGGTTGCTTCCAGTTTCTAGTTATTACAAATAGAGCTGCAATGACAACAATGGAGCTCAATGTAGGGGATTACTAGGACAGAGAAGTGGGAGGGGTTGATTGGGGAAGGGGCAGAGGGAAGAGGGTTTATGGGACTTATGGGGACTGGGCTGGGTGAGAACCAGGAAAGGGGAAATCATTTGGAATGTAAACAAAGAATGTAGAAAAGAAAAGAAAATAACAACAACAATAAAAAAGAAAGAAAGAAAGAAGGAAAGAAAGAAAGAAAGAAAGAAAGAAAGAAAGAAAGAAAGAAAGAAAGAAAGAAAGAAAGAAAGAAAGAAAAAGAAAAAAAGAAAGAAAAAGAAAAAAAGAAAACAATGCAGCAAGTTTCCTTTTTACCACAAGGTGGAGTCACTGTTGGGTACAAGCCGAGGAGTGGTGTAACTGGGCCTTGAGATAGAACTATTTCTAATTTTCTGAGTAAATGCCAAATTGAGTTCCGGATTGGTTCTATGAGTTTGCCCGCCCCCCCCCCCCATTGCAATTAAGGAGGATTCCCATTGCTCTCCATCCTCTCAATCATGCTCTGTCACTTGAATGTTTGATCTTAGCTATTCTGATTGATGTACTGTCCATTGAGTGTGTGATCTTAGCCATTCTGTTTGGTGTAAGGTCATTTTGATTTGCATTTTCCTGATAACTAAAAACATTGTACACTTAAGTTCTTCTCACCTATTAGAAATTCTTCTGTTGACAATTTTCAGTTTATATCTATACCCCATTTTGTAATTGGATTATTTGGTTTGTTAGTGTCTAACTTCCTGAGTTCTTTGTGTATTTTGAATATTAACCCTTGGGAGGATGCAGAGTTGATGAAGATCTTTCTCGAACCTGGAGGCTGATAATTTGTTATAATGACTGTGATCTTCACTTTACAAAAGCTTTCCAGTTTGATGAGGTCTCCTTTATCATTTGATTATCTTGGAACCTGGGCCATTGGTGCTGTATTCAGAAAGTCAACTCCTGTAGTGATGTATTTAAGGCTACTTCTCTCCTTCTCTTCTATTATACTTAGTGTATCTGGTGTTAAGTTGAGGTCTTTGACCCACTTGGTTTTGATTTTTGGGCAGGGTGATTAATGTAGATTTATTTTCATTCCTCAGCATACAAACATACACTTAGACCAGCACCATTTGTTGAAGATGCTTTCTTTTTCCATTGTATGGTTTTACATTCTTTGTAAAAAATCAAGTGTCCATAGGTATATGGGTTGATTTCTGGGTCTTTAATTTGCACACTTTGATCAACCTGTCTGTTTCTATATCAATATCATGCAGTTTTTATTACTATTTCTCTGTAGAACAGCTTGAAACTGGGGATGCTGATACCCAAAGAAGTTCTTTTGTTTTACAGGATTGTTTTAGCTATCCTAGGATTTTTTCCTCATATGAAGTTGAGAATTTTCCTGTCATGTTTTGTAAAGAGTTGTGTTGGAATTTTGATTGGAACTGCATTGAATCTGTAGATTGCTTTTGGTAAGATGTCCATTTTTACTATGTTACTCCTATGGACCCATGATCATGGAAGATCTTTCCATCTTCAGATATCTTCTTCAATTTCTTTCTTAAGAGACTTGAATTTCTTGTCCTATAGGTCTTTCACTTGTCTGGTTAGAGTTACACCAAGGTATTTCAAATTATTTATGGCTATTGTAATGGGTTGTCATATCCCTAATTTCTTTCTCAGCCCATGTCTCACTTGTATAAAGGAGGGTTATTGAGTTTTTGAGTTATTTTTTGTATCCAACCACTTTGCTGACAACAGTGTTTGTCAGCTACAGGATTCCTCTGGTACAGTTTTAGGAATTCCTTATGTATTCTCTGATATCATCTGCAAATAGTGATACTTTGACTGCTTCATTTATAATTTGCATCTCCTTGATTCACTTTAGTTGTCTTACTGCTTTAGCTAGGACTTTGTGTACTATGTTGAAGAAATAGGGAGAGAGTGTGGAACCTTTTGTTTTACCTGATTTTAGTGGAATTGCTTTGTTTCTCTCCATTTAATTTGATGTTGGCTATTGGCTTGGTGAATATTGTTTTCATTGTCTTTAAGTATATGCCTTGTACCCCTGATCTCTCCAAGACATTTATCATGAAGAGGTATTGGATTGTGTCAAAGGCTTTCTCAGCATCTAATGAGATGATCATGTGTTTTTCTTCTTTCACTTTGTTTCTGTGGTGGACTACATTCATGGTTCTTTTTATATTGAATCACCACTGTAGCCATGGGGTGAAGCCTAATGGTAGATAGTGTTTTTGAAGTCTTCTTCGATTTGATTTGTGCTATATTATGAAATATTTTGCATCACTGTTAATAATGGAATTGGTCTGAAATTGTCTTTGTTGAGTCTTTGTGTGGTTTAGAAATAAAGATAACTGTGGTCTCATAGAATTAGTTTGGTAATGATCCTTTTATTTCTGTTTTGTGGACTAGTTTGAAGAATATTGGTATTAACTCTTCTTTGAAAGAATTTTGTGCTAAAACCACTGGGCTCTGGGCTTTTTTGAGACTTTTAATGACTGCTTTTATTTCTTTATGGGTACTAGGACTATATAGATAGTTTACCTGATCTTGATTTTATTTTGGTAACTGGAATTTATTCAGAATAACCATTTCATTTACATTTTCCAATTTTGTGGAGTAGAGACTTTTGAAGTAAGATCTAAAGATTTTTCAAATTTCCTCAGTGTCTGTGATGTCCTCTTGTGCATTTCTGATTTTGTTAAATTGAATATTGTCTCTGTCTCTTAATTAGTTTGGGTAAAGATATGTCTATCTTGTTGATTTTCTTAAAGAACCAGCTCTTAGTTTCATTGATCCTTTGTAATGTTCTCTTTGTTTTTAATTGATTGATTTCAGTCTTGAGTTTGATTGTTTCTTGCCATCCACACCTCTCAGCTGTGTTTGCTTTTTTCTCTTTTCCTTTCCTTTCCTTTCCTTTCCTTTCCTTTCCTTTCCTTTCCTTTCCTTTCCTTTCCTTTCCTTTCCTTTCCTTTCCTTTCCTTTCCTTTTTCTTTCCTTTCCTTTCCTTTTTCTTTCCTTTCCTTTATTTCATTCTTTGTTTCTTTCTTTGTTTCTTTGTTTGTTTGTTTGTTTCCTTTCTTTTTTGTAGAGCTTTCTGGTATGTTTTTGTATTGCTATTATGGAATCTCTCGATTTCTTTTGTAAATGCACTTAGTGTTATCAACTTTCCTCTTAGCATTGCTTTCATTGTGTTCTATAAGATTAGGCATGTTATGCCTTCATTGTTTTTGAACTTTAGAGGATCTTTAAATGTTTCCTTTTTCTTCCAGACCCAGTGATCACTGAGTAAAGAGTTGTACAATTTCTATGAGATTGTAGTCTTTCCGTTCTTCTTGAAGGCCAATTTTAATCTGTGCTGATCAGATAAGATGCAGGGGATTATTTCAGTCTTATTGTATTTTTTATGGCTTGCTTTGTGACCAAATATATTCTCAATTTTGAATGTTCCATGAAGTACTGAGAAGAAAGTGTGTTCTCTTGTGTCTTGGTGAAATATTCTGCTGCTATCTTTTAGGACCATTTCATTCGTAAAATCAGTTAGTTTCATCCTTTCTCTTTTTAGTTTCTGTTTCAATAGCTGTCCATTCCTGAGAGTAGGGTATTTCCATATTATTAATGTTGGAGTTCCATATATGATTAAAGCTTTTGTAATGTTTCTTTTATGAATGTAGGTGCCCTTGCACTTGGGGCATAGGTATTCAGAACTTAGATATCATCTTGTTGAATTTTTCATTTAATGAGTATAAAGTGTCCTTCTCCATCTCTTTTTACTACTTTGGGTTAAAAGTGTATTTTATTGAATATTAGAATGGCTACTCCAGCTTATTTCTTGGGACCATTTTCTTGGACACATTTCTAACAGCCTTTTACTCTGAGGTAAAGACTATCTTTGTTGCTGAGGGATTTCTTGTTGCTGAGCAGCAGAATGACAGATCCTGATTACACCCCCACTATTAGCTTGTTTTTTATTGGGAAATTGAGTCCACTGATGGCAAACGATCATAATGACCAATTATTGTTAGTTCCTGATTTTTTGATGTTGGAGTTGGTAGTATGTGTGTCGGGTTTTTTTTTTTTTTTTTTTTTTTTTTTTTTTTTTTTTTTTTTTTTGGTTTTGCTCATGGGAAATTACTATTTGTTGTCTTTTCTTCAGTGTAGTGTCCACCAAATGTTGGAGTTTTCTTTCTAACATCCTCTATAGGGCTGGATTAGTGGAAAGATATTTTTCTTCCCCTTGTAATATCTTCTTTTCTCAATCTACAGTAATTGAAAACTTTGCTGGGTATAGTAGCCTGGGGTGATATCTGTGGTCTTGTTGGATTTTCAAGCCATCTGCTCAAGCCTTTCTGGATTCTAGAGTCTCTCTTAAGAAGTCAGATGTAATTTTGATATAGATACCTTTATGGGTTACTTGGCCTTTTCCTCTTGTAACTTTTAATATTCTGCCTTCTATGCATTTAGTGTTCTGATTTTTATGTGGCAGGAGGAATTTTCTTTTCTGTTCCAATCAATTGGTGTTCTGTAAGATTTTACGTTTGTAGGCAACTGCTTCTTTAGGTTAGGGAAATTTTCTTCTATGATTTTATTGAAGGTATTTTCTGGGCCTTAGGTTTGGCCTTTATATAGTGTCTCATATTTCCTGGATGTTTTGTTAACATTTTTTTAGATTTAGCATTTTGTGACCCATGTATCATTTTCTTCTATTGTATCTTCTACACTTGAGATTCTCTTATCCATCTCTTGTATTCTGTTGGTGATGCTTGTGTCTGTAATTTCTGATCTCCTTTTTCTAGGTTTTCCATCTCCAGGAATCAATCACTCAGTTTGTCTTTTCCTTTTTGTCCTATTTCCATTTTCAGGAGTTGAACAGTTTTATTCCTTTCCTTCACACGTTTAATTTCCTGTTCTTCTTTATATTCATTTCCCCTTTAAAGGACCCTTCCTATCTGATTATATTTTCTTGAATCTCTTTAAAGGATTTATTCATTTCACATATTCCTCTTTAAAAGCCTCAATCATCTGCATAAGATTAGGTTTAAGAATTTTTTTTTCACTTCATATATGTTAGGATATCCAGGACTTCTTCTAGACAGATAGGTGGGTTCTCATGGTGCCATATTGCCCTGGATTTTGTTGATTGTGTTCTTAGACTAGCCTTTAGCCATCGTGTTGTCCCTAGTGTTGGCTGGCCTGGTAGTTCCTGATAGCAGAACGTTTTTGAAAGTAAAGGTGGGGGTGAGGATCCCTTATTGCATCAGGCCTCTGGGATTGCAGATAGAGCTGATTGTACTGGTTGGCAAGATGCCTCCAGGGTGGAGGCAGAGCTGGTAATCCTTGATGGCAGCAGACCTCCTGGATTGCAAGTAGTGCTGGGTTTTCCAGTTGGAAGCAATCTTTCAAGGATGGAAGCAGAGTTTAGACTCCCTGGTGGCTTTAGGTCTCTGGTTGCCCCAGGAGGCAGCAGACCATCAGGAATACAGGCAGAGTTGGTGGCCCCTGATGTCAGTAAGATTCCTGGATTGCAAGTGGAAGTGTGGACCAGAAGATGGATCATAGAGTAGATGAGGCAGACCTCACAGTTTCTGGGCTTGCAGGGAGAACCAGAGGACAGGGTTTTGAGGTGTGGGGTTCTCACCTGGTTTTCACAGGTGACAGCAGCTCACTAAGGATGTGAGCAGCTCACTAAATGCTGTGTCCCTTGGAAATAGAGTGAAGCTAGACTTGTTCGTTTTATGTTTAATCTTAATAATGTCTCAAAGATTTTCTATGGCATTCTGATACATTTACACATGAGGAAATAGTTGACTAGAAATAAATTATATTTACATTTCTTTCCATAGTTACCTATATGCACATATATTTTTTTCCATTAAAACAGAGTTTATTTTAAAGAAGAGTGAGAGGGAACAGAAATTAAAGTAATGGCCAAACAAAGAGTGGACCAACTTGACACCCATGCTTTAAGAGACAGCCCATCCCTGAAACTATTAATGATTCTGCTGTGTTTTCAAACAGAAGCTTAGCCTGACTGTCCTCTGAGAGGCTCCACCCTGCAGCAGATGGAAACAAACACAGAAATCCACAGACACACATTAGGCTGAGCTCATGGAAACTTGTGGAAGAGGGGAAGGAAGGCTTGAAGGTGCCAAAAGGGTCACGGATACCATGAGAAAACATACAGAATAAACTAACTTGGGCCCATAGGGACTCACAGAGACTGAAACCACCAACCAGAGAACATGCATGGGATGGATCTAGGTCCCTATACATATGTAACAGTACAGTTTGGTCTTCCTGTGAGTTCCCTAATAGCATGTTCAGGGGATGTCTCTAACTCTGCTACATGCCTATGTATCCCTTTCCCCTAACTGGGCTGCCTTGTACAGCCTCAACAGGAGAAGATACATTTAACCCTACTGCAACTTGATATAGCAAGGTGGGTTGATATTATTTGGAGGCTTCAACTTCTCTGAGGAAAATGAGGTAGGTGTGTGGGTAGGAGAGTTGAGAGGGAGGGGGGGAATGGGAGGAGAGGAGGAAGTGGAAGCTACTATAAGGATATAAAATAAATTACTTAATGGAAAAAATAAGAGAGAATGATAGAAATAGTCTTCTTCATGGAATAATATATCATTTGATTATCTAATATCAAATGATCAGTCCTAAAACATATATAATATGTAAATAATATTATATAGACTGAGCAGGCTAGACTTACAGTTTGTGAAAACTACCTATATATTCATATACATATAGCACTGTAAATAATTGTTACTATTATTTATTATTCAGCATTATTCCATAGTATTCATATATATATTTATATGTAAGAACAATTAATGGGGCAAAAGGTCATTAATTTGAAAAAGAGCAAGGAAAGGTATATGAAGGGGTAAGCTAGAGGAAAGAATAATGACACTATATTCTCAAAAACAAAGAAAATAATTAAAAAGAAAGAAAAGTTGCACATTCTATTTGTTCTGACTATATACATATTATTTAGGAAAATTCTAGTTGTTTTTCAAATGGCCTTTAGTATTATGTTTTGACCAGTTATGACTTCTGTGATGATTTTCATCCTCTTGAAAAGGAAGCTTCTTTGGTAAGGGGTGAGAGCTATATTCTATTGATATAAGAATAAATATTTTAATATGTATTTAAAGATTATACTGTTTTAGGAAACTGCTGGCAATAGATTCTCCTCTATGGCCTCATTAGCCACAGGTGGTTGGTTAAACATATGGTACCAAGCATGAATTCCCTCCTACTGAGTGAGCATTTATTTCAATTAGGTGACTGTTGTTTACCCACCATGATATAAATGCAACTTTCAGAATATTTTTTCAAGGCTGGTTATTTTGGTTTCTTGACATGATAGCTATGTGGTACTACTGTTTGTTTTTTTCCATTGGTAGCTTAAATGGATTCTTGCAAAACTAAGAGAACTAGTTCTCGTACCCAGATCATTTCCTTAAAATCCTGTGTTAGAAGTCTGTGTTGTCTTTAACATTCTGATATTAACTTTCCAGAAGCTGTCAAGGGCAGTAGTAGTAGTCCATATTATTTTGGGGGCTCAGGACTTCCCTTGAGAGATTTCCAATGTCTGTCACTGGAGATTTTACTAGGTATTCTATCACTTTTAGGGGAAGTAATATATGTTTAACAGGTAATTTTATGTAGTCATGAAATAATATAATAGTATGCTTTCATATAGCTTTTAAAAAACAAATTATTTCTTAAAGTAATACTAGTTTTTGAGAGTTTCATACAGTATATTTTGATCATATTTATTTTGTCTTCCAGCTCTTCTACAGGATTCTGTTTACTCTCACCTCTTAGCCACCCAACTTTTGCCACCCAACTTTGAATTTTCTTCTTCTTTTTGACCCATACAACTATTCTCTTAAGTGGACATAATATTAAAAGGAACCCTAATGACTTATGATGATTATATTGATATGTCAGTATACCTTTCAACAGTTCTCAGAGAAGCATACTCTTATAGTAGATGGCAGTAAACACAGAGACACTTAAGCAGCCAATGTGCAGAGAATAAAAGACTGTGGAATGCTCTGCCCTAAGTGGGTCATACATATCACAGTTCCTCGGCAGCAACTTTTTTTTCCAAAACATCATGATCATGACCTCTAGATTTCAAATCACCCTCAGCATTAATGTCTTCCACGTTTCTGCTACACCAATTAAATCCCACTTAAAGAATTTCATGGCTTTCAAATCCAAAGACCACAAAACTACCTTCCTCCAAACAAAAACATGGTCAGGTGTATCACAGCAATAACCTACTCCTGCTACCTACTTCTGTCTTAGTGTTCTATTGCTGTGAAGAGACACTATGACCAAGTCGATGATTTTTATATTTTTTTAATGACAGCATTTAATTACAGATGGCTTGCAGCTTCAAAGTTCCAGTCCATTATTGTACAATAATTACTGTCATAATTATTGTGAGAAGCATGGCAGCACCCCAGGTACACAAATTGCTGGAGAAGGAGAAAAAAGTTCTATATCTTGATCAGAAGCCAATTGGGAGAGACTCACATCCTCTGACAGCTAGAACGAAGTTCTCTTCCACAATGGGTAGATGCCGAGAATATTAGGAGACCTCCAAAGCCCACTACCACAGTGACACAGTTTCTTCAACAAGGCCACACCTCCTAATACTGTCACTCCCTGTGGGTCAAGCATATACAAATCACCACAGTATGCATGTGGGGGTATTAATGTGTTAACATATTTGTGGGATTAACAAAGTAGTATAAGGAAAACTCCCATTCAATCAGTTCAAAACCTAAGAGAAGAAATGTCTTATAAACAGTTAAATATATGAATCTAGACAAACATGACAAATGAAGTCAAATAGAATAATTTACAAAATACATGATTTCTCTTATATAACAAAGTACTCTTAAATTTAAATATATTCCATTACATTTATGTAAAATTCAAATTATCAATGATTACCTAGTATCAGTAGGTAATCATTAACGTGTAGCTTGAATTCCAAAGACTAGCATTTATGATGTTTGCATAATTTTTTCATATTTACCATATGCTAAATGATAACACAACTTAATTAACTTTCTATTGTCAAAATTGTACCTTGACATTATGATTAGTCATAAAACATTAAATAAATTTTATTTTGGTTTTTTTTTCGATATATTTTTTATTTACATTTCAAATGATTTCCCCTTTCCTAGCCCCCCCCACTCCCAGAAAGTCTTGTAAGCCCCCTTCTCTCCCCCTGTCCTCCCACCCACCCCTTCCCACTTCCCCGTTCTGGTTTTGCTGAATACTGCTTCACTGAGTCTTTCCAGAACAAGGGGCCACTCTTCCTTCTTGTACCTCATTTGATGAGTAGATTATGTTTTGGGTAATCCAGGTTTCTAGGTTAATATCCACTTATTAGTGAGTGCATACCATGATTCATCTTTTGGGTCTGGGTTACCTCACTTAGTATGATGTTCTCTAGCTCCATCCATTTGCCTAAGAATTTCATGAATTCATTGTTTCTAATGGCTGAATAGTACTCCATTGTGTAGATATACCACATTTTTTGCATCCACTCTTCTGTTGAGGGATACCTGGGTTTTTTCCAGCATCTGGCAATTATAAATAGGGCTGCTATGAACATAGTAGAGCATGTATCCTTATTACATGGTGGGGAATCCTCTGGGTATATGCCCAGGAGTGGTATAGCAGGATCTTCTGGAAGTGAGGTGCCCAGTTTTCGGAGGAACCGCCAGACTGATTTCCAGAGTGGTTGTACCAATTTGCAACCCTAACCCACAATTATTGTGTTAGGTGCAATGTGTGCTTTGAGCTTTAATAAAGTTTCTTTTACGAAAGAGGGTGCCCTTGCATTTGGAGCATAGATGTTCAGGATTGAGAGTTCTTCTTGTTGTATTTTTCCTTTGACCAGCAAGAAGTGTCCCTCAGAGTCTCTTTTGAGGACTTTAGGTTGAAAGTCAATTTTATCTGATATTAAAATGGCTACTCCAGCTTGTTTCCTGAGTCCATTTGCTTGTAAATTTGTCTTCCAGCCTTTTACTCTAAGGTAGTGTTTGTCTTTGACCCTTAGGTGTGTTTCCTGTAAGCAGCAAAATGTAGGGTCCTGTTTAAGTATCCAGTCAGTTAGTTTATGTCTTTTTATTGGGGCATTGAGTCCATTGATGTTAAGAGATATTAAGGAATAGTGATTGTTACTTCCTGTCATTTTTGACGTTATTTTTTAAATTTGATTAGTTAACTTCTTTTGGGTTTGATGAAAGGTCACTATCTTGCTTTTTCCAGGATGAATTTTCCCTCCTTGTATTGGTGTTTTCCTCCTATTATCCTTTGTAGGGCTGGGTTTGTGGATAGATATTGGGTAAACTTGGTTTTGTCATGGAATATCTTAGTTTCTCCATCTATAGTGATTGAGAGTTTCTCTGGGTATAGTAGTCTTGGCTGACATTTGAGTTCTCTTAGAGTCTGCATGAGATCTGCCCAGGATCTTCTAGCCTTCATAGTCTCAGGTGAAAAGTCTGCTGTGATTCTGATAGGTCTTCCTTTATATGTTACTTGGCCTTTTTCTCTTTACTGCCTTTAATATTCTTTCTTTGTTTAGTACATTTGGTGTTTTGATTATTATGTGACGGGAAATATTTCTGTTCTGGTCCAGTCTGTTTGAGTTCTGTAGGCTTCTTGTATATTCATGGGCATCTCTCTCTTTAGGTTAGGGAAGTTTTCTTCCATAATTTTATTGAAGATATTTGCTGGCCCTTTAAGTTGTAAATCTTCACTCTCATCTATGCCTATAATCCTTAGGTTTGGTCTTCTCATTGTGTCCTGGATTTCCTGGATATTTTGGGTTACAAGCTTTTTGATTTTTGCATTTTCTTTAACTGTTGAGTCCATGGTTTCTATGGTATCTTCAGCGTCTGAGATTCGTTCTTCTATCTCTTGTGTTCTGTTGTTGATATTTGCATCTATGTCCACTGATTTCTTCCCAAGGCTTTCTATCTCCAAAGTTGTCTCCCTTTGAGTTTTCTTAGTTGTTTCTACTTCTGATTTTAGATCCTGGATGGTTTTGCTTAGCTCCTTCACTTGCTTGTTTGTGCTTTCCTGTAATTCTTTAAGAGATTTTTGTGTTTCCTCTTTCATGACCGCAGCCTGTTGACCAAAGTTCTCCTGTATTTCTTTAAGTGTTTTTTGTGTTTCCTCATTATTGGCTTTTGTATTCTCCTGGATTTCTTTCAATGATTTTTGTGTTTCCCTTGCAAGGGCTTCTAACTTTTGATCCATTTTCTCCTGAATTTCTTTAAGTATGTCCTTCATGTGTTCCTGTACCAGCATCATGACCAGTGATTTTAAATCCAAATCTTGTTTGACTGGTGTGATGGGGTATCCAGGACATGCTCCTGCACTGCCTGGAGACAGGGTGTTGTTGTCCAGGCTGTTCAGACCCCGAAGCAGACACCTGAAGGCTCCTGCTGGGGCCCGCTGGATTCACTGGAGCACACTGACCTCTCCTGCTGGCTGCCGGGAAGCCCCACCTGCCTCTTTCAGGACCTGGAGATGTGGCGCTGCTGCTCAGGCCGATCTGGATCTGGAAGCGGAGAGGTCCGAGGGCTACAGCCAGAGGCCTCAGGACTGAAGCCTAAGCTCTGTCAAATAAATTTTTAAATATAAATAAATTGTAAAGAATGTAATGTTAAATATCATTTTGTTATAACCACTACTATCTTCAAAGAATGGCTAGACCACATAGTTGTGTTACTTTGCACAATTCAGTTAAAATGAATGACTTAGTTTGTTAAATCTATAAAATTAGTCAATAAAACAATGAGATTAAAATAATTTAGATAAAAATGAAGTATTATAATATTTGCATTTTGTTTTAGGTATGCTTCCTGTTATTTTTTATTTCAATATACATTTTCACCTTTAACTATAGTTTATTCTCTAATATTTTAGCATATATTAATTATAATATATTGATTATTATATTTCATACATATATACTTTACTATATTTGCCTCATTGTCCTTACTTGATCCTCTTTCATTCCCACTAATTTTCTTCTTTCAACTGGCCTCCATTTTATTTTTCTCCTAAGCAAAATCCAAACCATAGTATCAGTAGACCTGTTAACATGGAAGGGAGAAATCTTATGGGACTCTACTTATAGAGAAAGAAAAATATAAAAACTACTGAGAAAGGTACAATTAATCTTTCCCAGGGTAGAAGACCATAATTAATTATCTAATATTAATAAATTAGCCCTTAAGTAATATAAATACAACCAATAATAAATAGACTTAGCAGGTTGCATGTGTGTGTGTGTGTGTGTGTGTGTATATGCGTGTGTAAAACAATGATCATTTTAGAGGAAGCAAGGATGATGATGAGAGGACTTGGAGAGATTGTAGGGGAAGGATGTAATTATATGAAAGAAAAAACAGTGTCATTTATTGCTTGATAATTTCACATATGCGTGTAACATTTTGATAAAAGTCAACCTTCCTTTTGTTGCTTAACTGTTCTTCTCTGAGTCCTCATAATTTATATATTTATTTCATATTCACCATATATTAACTTTCTATATTCCCCTGCTTCTTTTGAATCCCTTCCTCTTCCCAGCCAGATTCTCTTTGTGTAATTTCATTTTTAAATAATGCAGTAGATTTAATTAGCATTTCTTGAATGAACACCAAATGTGGAATTTTGCTGAAGCACAACTTTAGTAGCTATACCATTGAAGAAAAGAAAATATTCCCTCTTTACAGCAAGGAGTAACCTTTAGTATCATGAAAAAGAAGGGTGGTGCCATATGGAGCCATCTTTCTTCTAGGACTTTGCTGAAACACAACTCGAGTGATGATACCATTGGAAAAAAAAATATTCCATCCTTACAGCAAGAAGTAACCTTTAGTATCTTCAAAAAGAATGGTGGGGCTATATGAAGCCATCTTTCATATATGGGCCCAATCTTGTGCAGAATTTGTGTAAGTTGTTACAACTACTGCTATGACTTCATTATTTCAAAAGTTCTGTCATATTCAAAAGATAACATTTCATAGCACTCTTCTTCATCCTCTGGCTCTTAAATTTTTTTTCTGCTCTCTTCCCTGAGTGTTCTTGAGCCCTTTTAGAGGTATCATTTAAGGATTAGTATTCAACAGTCATGAATAGTCAAATATAAAAGATAAGCAAAATTAAATAGGAATGATGATAAAATTATTTATAACAAATAAAATGAAAATATGCTTGTCATCACTTATTATCAAAATACAAAGAAAACATTGACAATGAAATATCATGTCATATGAACTAGAATGGCCAAAATAAAACAGATGCACAGTAGCAGCAATCATACACTAAAACCACCAGTGTGGTCAAGCATGTGTAGAAAATAACAACCTTTTATATGGCTTCCAAAGGTATAAAATACCACAACAGATTTTCAAAAAGCTTTGGTCATTTCTTAAGAGAATAACTAGACACTAAATGTATGCTTCAAATCACATCCTTCAATAGACTAAAATATGTGATCAGTTTATCTTAAAATGTAAGTCAAGTTAGATTTAAAAGGTATGTATTCAGCACATGTATTAAAGGTTCAAAAATGAAAAATTACATGGCTGAGGATGAATACTGAAATAATTTTTTGTGAATGAAATAATGTCAGTTTCCCTTTTAAGAGAAAGCCATCAGAAAAGAAAATATGAAAAGTATGTCAGATAGACATGTACTTTAATCTTGACTTTGCCATTTATTGACTATCTGATACTAAAAAAAATACTGACTCTTTGTAGTTCCAAATTTTTCAAGTGGAAGCTATGATTTTACATCTTTCGAAAGTATGAGGATTGCATAAATTGGAACTATTAGTAGTTAATATTTGTAGATGTTAACATCTAATAAGTACTTTGTTGAACATATTTCACATATTATTTTATTGATAGTTTTCAATGACTCTATGGTGTAAGAGTTACATGTTGAAAACTGACTGATGACAGTATAGGAGGGAAGTTTTGTATTAGAGTACAATACTTTTGAGAAAGGTCTAAAGCAGGCACTGAAAAAGTGGTTAAAACACTCATTTACCCTTAGTAACAATAATAGTCAAGTGACTCTAACTTTGGCTAATGCAGGTGATATTTTTCTTAGTTCATTTAATTTCATCTCCATACAGGTTGAGTAATGATGATGTGACATATGATAAAAGTACAATTCTGAAAGAATTACACTAATAACTGCAAAATGTTTTGAATTAGACCTCTTTATATGACATCTTTTTGCTAAGTTACTTCTTCCAATGTGAAAACAAATGCAATCATACCTACCTGTGTTGTTATCAGTGATAACATTAAATATCACTCTACATACAATTACCATAAAAACTCACCTGAACCATCTCATATTTTGATTTTTTAATATTTTATTTGTTTCAATTACCCTAATAAGATAAATATTTTATTCTATCATTATTAAGAAAGCAGGAGGTTCGTATTGGCTCCTTTCAACATCACGAGGTGAGACCCAAATAATATAAGGAATGGAATTCTTTTACCTTTACATTTCTGTTCATTTTCTTCTTTGAACCATCTCATTTTAAGTCATTTAAGCAGCCTATATTTTTTGCATGTGGAAATGGAGACCTATTATAATAGTTAAAATGTACAAAGTCTCACAAGGACATGTAGAAATGGAAGATTCATTTCCATGATTGGTATTAGCCAAGCAGATTAATTTAATCAGTGTATTCGAAGGTCTTTAATTTTTGTGCACTTAGGATTTAGTAATGGGAAAAGAATTCAAAGATCTCGAATCAGCTGGGCATGGTACTATAATATTGCAGTCCCATTTAATGGGATACTGAGGGACAGCAATTGCAGAGTCAAAGGACCAGCTAGGTTATACAATAGGACCCTGTCTTGAGAACGAAAATAAAAATCAAATTTGATATTACAAAATAATTGAATTCCTTTAACAATATAAACATATTTCATTCTAAGAACCTGTAGTTTTAACACTTTGTAGAAATATAATGATTAAACTTGCTTAAAGTTTATGAAAAGGAAACAAAAAGCCAGTTGATTTATTCTGGAAGACAAATGCTGATGAACATGGAATGAGAGAAAAGACACTGGTTTGCAAATTTTTTATTAAGTAGGAATGCTTCTATTAGTCTAATTTCTATGCATATTTATCTGCATTTTTCAGTAGTGACTATAGCTGGTAGACATCTAACCCTTTGCTTTCTTTCTCCTCTTTCAAAATGATATGAAGATTATCTTTTTGTTGATGGGCTATTATCTCAGGCAGTCAGGTTATAATATAATTGATTAGACCAAAGAGTTCTTTACATTCCAGCTTAATTATAATCTAGTCTTAAGATACACTTTGGACTGATTGACAGTGTGATTCCTTGATTACAATGACACACACTCATATCCTTTAACTATGCTGTGGTCTCCATAATAGCACAGTTACAGACATCTTTTGTTGGGATGGGAGACAAATCTTTTCCTTATTTTCTGTTAATTCTATTAAAGGCACATTTTTGACATTTTACTGAAGTTCTTAGTATGCTTTCTTTTGGGACTATATTTCTTCTATGCACTGTGGCAACAAGCCTTGATTATAAAATAAGAATATTTGAAGGGAACATTTAATAGGAGACACAATTAGCAGAAAGACTGTGATGATTAAAACACTTGCTTTTAGAAATAAACATCAAAAACAAACTCTGGATAATTATCTTGAAATTAGATGCATTCTGCTGTCTATATAAGGGAGTCTGCGACCCCTTTGAAAGGACATTTGCATCTTCATGCCAATGCTTTTCCTTTCCTTTCCTTTTTCTATTATTTGTTAGAGTATGTGTTAGCTCTCTGTGCAAATATGAGAAATAAGTCATGAAAATTATACAGAAAAACAAGAATAATTATAGAAAATGAATAGTAAAGTTAAATGTCCTATAAATCTCCCCCAAAAGCTTTCTCCAAAAGATAGATTTTGTTTTCTTTTCCCCTGATAGATTATCTAATCCTAAGTGGACAAGCTTTGATGTTTAGCTACTTATTGGTCTTAAATAATTATGAAAAGTCTACATTTACTACCAATGGGAAAGTTAGGAATGTACTCCTCAGTTGAGGTTAAACCCTCCAATATAGATTCTGGATCATCTCTCATTTTATTCTTCTTTCAGAAGTTTCATTTATTTCCTTGCTACTGAAACTATCATTCATGCACCATCAACTAACTTATAGGATGACTGCTCTGAGACTACTCTTTCTTTATTCCCCAGAGTTTCTGTAAGTTCTTTCATGAATGTCAACCACAATCTTCCAAATCACAAAATTTAGTTCATTTCTTGTTCTCTGTAATGTGTCTAGCAGTATATGTATTTTCACATGTGCCATTACTGATTGTTTTCTTTCACTTAGTGATATGATATATTAATTATCATCTGTAACTTCAATCTGGTATCTGGGATCCCTTGGTTTTACTTAAATTGAAAAAGCTTTATTTCCTCTCTGTTTCTGAGAATAGTTTTATTATGTACAATATTGTTGATTAGGAGTCATTTTCCTCCAAATATTTCTTCATCTGTAAGGGTTCTGATTGGAGTCCAGGAGTCAAAGCACAAATCACATGACCACCAAAGAGAGATAGTTTATTGAATGTACACCCCAAGACAGATCGACCAGGGCAACAGCTCAAAGTTGTGTGCTGGACATTTCTCAGGTCCAGATTATAAAGTCTAAAGCTTCAAAGCAAGAATGAGCTTATATGTAGATGCTGGACGTACTGCCTGGTCATTGGTCCTGACTCAAGCTATTTTAGACATGATAGTTCATATTGACTTGTAATTTAATGGGTCCTACATGAAGCTTAGAGTTGTGGGGTTTCCTAAGATTAACAAACATCATAACATGCAGAATATAACAGAGTATTTGATCAGCATGACCCCGCTCTGAGTCAAGTTATTTTTCTGCATCAATGACTGCCAGGCATATTACAGCAACAATATGAAGTAGTTGGCAGGCATGAAGCAAAATGGCTACGGGTATGCTAGTGGGCAAGGGTCAACAAGTCCCCCTTTGAGTTGTTACAGTGAGTCAAATCATTGACTCAAAATTTCCTCTGAGACTAAGGGAACCATTAAAACAAATGTTAATTGTAGCCTTTTTGACATTTTGTTCTCTCTCCCTCTCCCTCTCCAAACCCTCCCTCTCTGATTCTTCTTTACTTGACTAAGTTTAGGTTTTTAAAAATTATGTGTGAATGGTTAGCATAGAAACAGCATTGTTCACCTAGAACCATACATAAACTTTGCCGCTGCATGAAGAGAATGTCAAATATTCTGCTGTTTTATACTGTGAGTTCAGATAATGAATCAAGAGAAAAAGTTATGTGACTGACAAACTTATGAAAATTCTGACAGGTCTCGATTGATTTATTAAATTAAGTATTTAAAATGTTGATCTTCTTCAATAAGGGCTGTTTCTTCCATACTGAAAGACCCTGCTATGTCCATGCCTACTAGGAGGGGAACTAGTACTAGAGCATGTGCCTCAACAGCTTAAAGCAAGACAAAATAGAAAACTAGCCTCCACTGTCTTTTACCAGTCTGAATTTTAAAGTCATGCTAGTGATATCTGATGACTCATCCCTAGTCCAGGTCCTGATGTTTCCAGGGTATGAACCTCAGATGAGAGTGATGAATACAGCATTGAATACATCTAATTTCACAGCCACTGGGGTATTCAGAATCATGAGGTTGGGTCCTTATTAGCATGGGCTCAGGGGTGTTCCTTTTTGACTTACCATTTCAGCCTGTAATTTTAGTATAACGAGAACATAAGAGGGGAGAAATATGAAACATTTTCATTTTTTATATCTTTAATTATTTTCGTATACCTATACAACTTGCATTTACATATCTTAAAACACATTCTGGAAACAACCCAGATGTCTCACAACAGAAGAATAGATATAGGAAATGTGGTTCATTTACACAATGGAATACTATTTATCTATTAAGAATAAGGCTACCATGAGCTTTGCAGACAAATGGATAGAACTAGATATCTTGGGATATCTAACTAGTACGTAGTTGTAGGCTTTGGTTATAGGCATTGTAGTTTAGCTTCTTTTATTGTTATTTAGTGAATTTGGGCATTGTATAATTTTGACATTGAGTCAAAAAAATTCAGTTATTCTGAGTACAATACAGGTGTGGAGGTAATTTTATGTTTCAGATAAGTGTGGTATGCAAAATAATGAATATGTAAACTGTGCCCATGCATTGCTACTTTA
The DNA here is from genome assembly GCF_947179515.1 of Apodemus sylvaticus. NCBI lineage: Eukaryota > Metazoa > Chordata > Mammalia > Rodentia > Muridae > Apodemus > Apodemus sylvaticus. Next base: position 69,685,738 of record NC_067495.1, read on the forward strand.
ATGGATGGAACAGTAAAGTATTTGAGAAGTGACTATCTCTTCAATAACTTCTTTTTTTAATATTTTTATTTTCAATATTCTTTGTTTACATTCCAAATGATTTCCCATTTCCCAGATCCCCCTGCCCATATGTCACATAAACCTTCTTCTCTACATCCATTCTCCAATCACCTCTCTCCTTTTTCTCTGTCCTTATATTCCTCTCCAATGCTAGATCAATCCTTTCCAGGATCAGGACCCTCTCCATACTTCTTCATGGGAGTCATTTGTTATGCTATTTGTGCCCTGGGTAATCAGAGCTTCTGGGCTAATTAATATCCACTTATCAGAGATTACATTCCATGTGTATTCGTTTGTGATTGGGTTACCTCACTTAGGATGATATTTTCCAGATCAAACCATTTGTCTAAAAATTTTGTGAATTCATTGTTTCTAATTGCTGAGTAGTATTCCATTGTGTAAATATACCACATTTTCTGTATCCATTCCTCCTTTGAGGGGCATCTGGGTTCTTTCCAGCTTCTGGCTATTACAAATAAGGCTGCTATTAACATAATGGAGCATGTGTCTTTATTGCATGCCGGGGAATCCTTTGGGTATATGCCCAGGAGTGGTATAGCAGGGTCCTCCGGAAGCGTCATGTCCAGTTTTCTGAGTAACCGCCAGACTGATTTCCATAGTGGTTGTACCATCTTGCAATCCCACCAGCAGTGGAGGAGTATTCCTTCTTCTCCACATCCTCGCCAACACCTGCTGTCTCCTGAGTTTTTAACCTTAGCCATTCTGACTGGTGTGAGGTTAAATCTCAGGGTTGTTTTGATTTGCATTTACCTAATGACTAATGTTGTTGAGCATTTCTTAAGATGCCTCTCGGCCATCCGAATTTCTTCAGGTGAAAATTCTTTGTTTAGATCTGTACCCCATTTTTAATAGGGTTGTTTGGTTCCCTGGGGTCTAACTTCTTGAGTTCTTTGTATATAATGGATATTAGCCCTCTATCTGATGTAGGGTTAGTGAAGATCTTTTCCCAATTTGTTGGTTGCGGATTTGTCCTTTTGATGGTGTCCTTTGCCGTACAGAAACTTTGTAATTTTATGAGGTCCCATTTGGCAATTCTTGATCTTAGAGCATATGCTATTGGTGTTCTCTTCAGAAACGTTCTCCTTATACCAATGTCCTCAAGGGTCTTCCCCAGTTTCTTTTCTATTAGCTTCAGAGTGTCTGGCTTTATGTGGAGGTCCTTGATCCATTTGGATTTGCGCTTAGTACAAAGAGACAAGGATGGACCAATTCGCATTCTTCTGCATGCTGACCTCCAGTTGAACCAGCACCATTTGTTGAAAAGGCTATCTTTTTTCCATTGGATGTTTTCAGCCCCTTTGTCGAGGATCAAGTGGCCATAGGTGTGTGGGTTCATTTCTGGATCTTCAATCCTGTTCCATTGATCTGCCTCCCTGTCACTGTACCAATACCATGCAGTTTTTAACATTATTGCTCTGTAGTATTGCTTGAGGTCAGGGATACTGATTCCCCCAGAATTTCTTTTGTTGCTGAGAATAGTTTTAGCTATCCTGGGTTTTTTGTTATTCCAGATGAATTTGATAATTGCTCTTTCTAACTCTGTGAAGAATTGAGTTGGGATTTTGATGGGTATTACATTGAATCTGTATATTGCTTTTGGCAAAATGGCCATTTTAACTATTTTGATCCTGCCGATCCATGAGCATGGGAGGTTTTCCCATTTTTTGAGGTCTTCTTCCATTTCCTTCTTCAGAGTCTTGAAGTTCTTGTCATACAGATCTTTCACATGTTTGCTAAGAGTCACCCCAAGGTACTTTATACTGTTTGTGGCTGTTGTGAAGGGGGTCATTTCCCTAATTTCTTTCTCAGCCTGCTTATCCTTTGAGTATAGGAAAGCCACTGATTTGCTTGAGTTGATTTTATAACCTGCCACTTTGCTGAAGTTGTTTATCAGCTGTAGGAGCTCTCTAGTGGAGTTTTTTGGGTCACTTAGGTAGACTATCATGTCGTCTGCAAATAATGATAGTTTGACTTCTTCCTTTCCAATTTGTATCCCTTTGACCTCCTTATGTTGTCGAATTGCCTGAGCTAGTACCTCAAGTACAATATTGAAAAGATAAGGAGAAAGGGGGCAGCCCTGTCTAGTCCCTGATTTTAGTGGGATTGCTTCAAGTTTCTCTCCATTTAGTTTGATGCTGGCTACCGTTTTGCTGTATATTGCTTTTACTGTGTTTAGGTATGGGCCTTGAATTCCTGTTCTTTCCAAGACTTTAAGCATGAAAGGATTCTGAATTTTGTCGAATGCTTTTTCAGCATCCAATGAAATGACCATGTGGTTTTTTTTTTCTTTGAGTTTGTTTATGTAGTGGATTGCATTGATGGATTTCCGTTTATCGAACCAACCCTGCATCCCTGGGATAAAGCCTACTTGATCATGGTGGATGATCGTTTTGATGTGTTCTTGGATTCGGTTGGCAAGAATTTTATTGAGTATTTTTGCATCGATGTTCATAAGGGAGATTGGTCTGAAGTTTTCTTTCCTTGTTGGATGTTTGTGTGGTTTTGGTATCAGCGTAATTGTGGCTTCGTAGAAGGAATTGGGTAGTGCTCCTTCTGTTTCTATTTTGTGGAATAGTTTGAAGAGTATTGGTGTTAGGTCTTTGAAGGTCTGATAGAATTCTGCACTGAAACTATCTGGTCCTGTGCTTTTTTTTGGTTGGACGACTTTCTATGACCCCTTCTATTTCTTTAGGTGTTATGGGACTGTTTAGATGATCTATTTGGTCCTGATTTAATTTTGGTATTTGGTATCTGTCTAGGAAATTGTCCATTTCCTCCAGATTCTCCAGTTGTGTTGAGTATAGGCTTTTGTAGTAGGATCTGATGATTTTTTGGAATTCCTCAGTTTCTGTCGTAATATCTCCTTTTTCATTTCTAATTTTGTTAATTTGGATACTTTCTCTGTGCCCTTTGGTCAGTCTGGCTACAGGTTTATCTATCTTGTTGATTTTCTCAAAGAACCAGCTCCTGGTTTTGTTGATTCTTTGTATGGTTCTCTTTGTTTCCTCTTGATTGATTTCAGCCCTGAGTTTGATGATTTCCTGTCTTTTACTCCTCCTGGGTGAAATAGCTTCTTTTTGTTCCAGGGCTTTCAGGTGTGTCATTAAGCTGCTCGTATATGCTCTCTCCATTTTCTTTTTGGAGGCACTCAGGGCTATGAGATTTCCTCTTAGCACTGCTTTCATTGTGTCCCAAAGATTTGGGTATGTTGTGCCTTCATTTTCATTAAATTCTAAAAAGTCTCTGATTTCTTTCTTTATTTCTTCTTTGGCCAAGCTGTCATTGAGTAGAGTATTGTTCAGCCTCCATGTGTATGTGGGCTTTCTGTTGTTTTTGTTGCTATTGAAAACCACTCTTACACCATAGTGATCTGATAGGAGGCATGGGAGTAGTTCGATCTTCTTGTATTTGTTGAGATCTGTCTTGTGACCAATTATATGGTCGATTTTGGAGAAGGTACCATGAGGTGCTGAGAAAAGGGTATATTCTTTTGCTTTAGGGTGAAATGTTCTATAAATATCAGTCAGATCCAATTGGTCCAAAGCTTCAATTAGTTTTACTGTGTCCCTGTTTAGTTTCTGTTTTCCTGATCGGTCCATTGAGGAGAGTGGAGTGTTGAAGTCCCCCACAATTATTGTGTTAAGTGCAATGTGTGCTTTGAACTTTAGTAAAGTTTCTTTTATGAATGAGGGTGCCCTTGCATTTGGTACATAGATGTTCAGAATTGAAAGTTCTTCTTGGATTTTTCCTTTGACCAGCAAGAAGTGTCCCTCAGTGTCTCTTTTGATGACTTTAGGTTGAAAGTCAATTTTATCTGATATTAGAATGGCTACTCTAGCTCGTTTCCCGAGACCATTGGCTTGTAAAGTTGTCTTCCAGCCTTTTACTCTAAGGTATTTTTTGTTTTTGACATTTAGGTGTGTTTCCTGTATGCAGCAAAATGTAGGGTCCTTTTTCCTTATCCAGTCTGTTAGTGTATGTCTTTTTATTGGGGAATTAAATCCATTGATGTTAAGAGATATTAAGGAATAGAAATTATTACTTCCTGTCATTTTTGATGTTATTTTTATTTGAGTGATTATCTTCTTTTGGGTTTGATGAAGGAAGGTTACTATCTTACTTTTTCCAGGGTGTAGTTTCCCTCCTTGTATTGGAATTTTCCTCCTATTATTCTTTGTAGAGCTGGGTTTGTGGAAAGATATTGTGTAAATTTGGTTTTGTCATGGAATGTCTTGGTTGCTCCATCTATTGTGATTGAGAGTTTTGCTGGGTATAGTAGTCTTGGCTGACATTTGTGTTCTCTTAGAGTCTGCAAGAGGATCTTCTAGCTTTCATGGTCTCTGGTGAGAAGTCTGGTGTAATTTTAATCAGTCTTCCTTTATATGTTACTTGGCCTTTTTCTCTTGCTGCCTTTAATATTCTTTCTTTGCTTAGTGTATTTGGGGTTTTAATTATTATGTGGCGAGAGGTATTTCTGCTCAGATCCTGTCTGTTTGGAGTTCTGTAGGCTTCTTGTATATTCATAGGCATCTCTCTCTTTAAGTTGGGAAAGTTTTCTTCCATAATTTTGTTGAAGATATTTGCTGGCCCTTTCAGTTGTAAATTTTCACTCTCATCTATACCTATAATCCTTAGGTTTGGTCTTCTCATTGTGTCCTGGATTTCCTGGATGTTCTGGGTTACAAGCTTTTTGCATTTTGCATTTTCTTTGACTGTTGAGTCAATGGTTTCTATGGTATTTTCGGCATCTGAAATTCTCTCTTCCATCTCTTGTATTCTGTTGTTTATATTTGCATCTATTGTCCCTGATTTCTTCTCAAGGTTTTCTATCTTCAAAGTTGTCTCCCTTTGTGATTTCTTAGTTGTTTCTACTTCTGTTTTTAGATCCAGGATGGTTTTGCTCAGTTCCATCATTTGTTTGTTTGTGTTTTCCTGTAATTCTTTAAGAGATTTTTGTGTTTCCTCTTTCATGACTTCTGCCTCTTGACTCAAGTTCTCCTGCATTTCTTTAAGTTTTTTTTTTTTTTTTTTTTTTTTTTTTTTTGCCTTTCTTCTTTATTGGTTTCTATCTCTTGAGCCTTATTCTCCTGCATTTCTTTAAGTGATTTTTCTGTTTCCATTATACGGGTTTCTAGCTTATTCATGTTCCCCTGTATTTCTTTAAGAGATTCATTTATGTCCTTTTTGTGTTCTTCTAGCAGCATCATGATCAGTGATTTTAAATCCAAATCTTGTTTCTCTGGTGTGTTGGCATAACCAGGACTTGCTGATGTTGGAGAGTTTGGTTCAGATGCTGCCATATTGCCTCGATTTCTGTTAGTAGCATTCCTGCGTTTGCCCTTTGCCATCTTGTTCTCTGGAGTTAATTGGTCTTGTCCCTGGCTGGTGTTTGGGCCTCCTGAGGGGCTCTGGGGCTATTACTGCAACACTATATGGCTGGGTTTCCCCTGTAGCAGATTGCTGATGTGCTCTTGGGTGCCCTTGCAGCTCTAGTGTGCTTTACCCCAGATTGTGTCTGTGAACCAGATGGAGCCCTTGTGCACCGCCAGGGAGCGCAGAAGGTGTATGCTGCCGGGACCTCCCCTGCGTGCTGATCACTCAGCTGGGCAGCTGATCTCCCAATCGGGCTGGCACACACAAGGTTAGCCTGGCCGCCCAGGCCCTGGGTCCAGCCAAAAGCCTGGGAGGTCAAGGTCCGAGCCAAGTTCCCCTCCGGCTATGCCAGTCAAAGGGGTCTGCCAGGTGACCAGGTTGGGGGGTGTGCACGCTCGCCTTCCCCAAAAGCACCTGGAGAGTCTGCTGGGCTAACAACCTCCTGGGCCGGTTGACACACAGATGGCCCACCAAGCCGCCCAGTTCTTGGGGTCAGTCCTGGTCTTTTTGGGGCCTAGACCCCCGCGTTGTTAGCCTCTGGCTATGCGTGTTAGCTGGCTCTGCCCACCAGAGCTCTCTGGTGTCCTGTAGGCAAAATGGCGGTGCGCGCGCAGGCCCAGGCAAAAATATCTCCTAGCTGGGTTGGTACCCCATGGCCCCCCGAACAGCCCAGGGCCTGGGTGCAGGCCAACGCCCGTTGGGCTCAGACCCCCGCGATGTTGGCCTCGGGTTATGTTTGTATACCTCAGTCTGTCTGATCTCTCTGGAGTCTGAAACCAAGATGGAGGTGAGCCTCTCCTGACTGGCAGGAGGCTGAGTTCTGAAGTGGCTTCCGTGGAGCAAAAGGCACCGCAAATATGCAGCTGCTTGCAGCCCAGCTGGTCAGCGAAGGTCAGTGGTTGTGGGCACAGGGCCTAACTGGACCCTGTGTTGCCTTGGTTCCACTGCTGATGGCCCTTCAGCTGGACCAGCCACTGCTGCACTGCTGTCACCGCCCTATCCTGGGTTTTTTGATATTCCTGTTGAATTTGAGAATTGATTTTTCTAACTCTGTGAAGAATTGAGTTGGGATTTTGATGGGAATTGCAATGAATCTGTAGATAGCTTTTGGCAAGATGGTCATTTTAATCCTGCCAATCCATGAGCATGGCAGATTTTTCCATTTTCTGAGGTCTTCTTCAATTTCCTTCCTCAGAGACCTGAAGTTCTTGTCATATAGATCTTTCACTTGTTTGGTTAGAATCACACCAAGATACTTTATATTGTTTGTGGCTATTGTGAAGGGTGTCATTTCCCTAACTTCTTTCTCAGCCTGCTTATCCTTTGAGTATAGGAAGGCAACTGATTTGCTTGAGTTGATTTTATAACCAGCGACTTGCTGAAGTTATTTATCAGCTGTAGGAGTGCTCTGGTGGAGGTTTTTGGGTCACTTAAGTAGACTATCATGTCATCTGCAAATAGTGATAATTTGACTTCTTCCTTTCTGATTTTTTATCCCCTTGACCTCCTTATGTTGTGTAATTGCTCTAGCTAGAACTTCAAGTACTATATTGAAAAGATATGGAGAGAGAGGACAGCCTTGTCTAGTCCCTGATTTTAGTGGGATTGCTTCACGTTTTTCTCCATTTAGTTTGATGTTGGCTACTGGTTTGCTGTATATTGCTTTAATGATGTTTAGGTATGAGCCTTGAATTCCTGTTCTTTCCAAGACTTTTAGCATGAAAGGATGCTGAATTTTGTCAAATGATTTTTCTGCATCGAATAAGATGGTGATGTGGTTTTTTTCTTTGAGTTTGTTTATGTAGTGGATAGCATTGATGGATTTCCTTATATTGAACCATCCCTGCATCCCTGGGATGAAGCCTACTTGATCATAGTGGATGATCGTTTTGATGTGTTCTTGGATTCGGTTGGCAAGATTTTTATTAAGTATTTTTGCATCGATATTAATAAGGGAATTTGGCCTGAAGTTCTCTTTCTTTGTTGGATCTTTGTGTGGTTTTTGGTATCAGTGTAATTGTGGCTTTATAGAACGAGTTAGGTAGAGTTCCTTCTGTTTCTATTTTGTGGAATAGTTTGAAGACTATTGGTGTTAGGTCTTCTATGAAGGTCTGAAAGAATTTTGTACTGAAGCCATCTGGTCCCATGCTTTTTTTTTGTTGGGAGAATTTCTATGACCCTTTTTATTTCTTCAGGTGTTATGGGACTGTTTAGATGATCTATTTGATCCTGATTAATTTTGGTGTCAGATATCTGTCTAGGAAACTGTCCATTTCCTTTAGATTCTCCAGTTGTGTTGAGTATTGGCTTTTGTAGTAAGATCTAATGATTTTTTGAATTTCCTCAGTTTCTGTTGTTATATCTCCTTTTTCATTTCTAAGTTTGTTAATCTGGATACTGTCTCTGTGCCCTTTGGTTAGTCTGGCTAAGGGTTTATCTATCTTGTTGATTTTCTCAAAGAACCAGCTCCTAGTTTTGTTGATTCTTTGTATTGTTCTCTTTGTTTCTACTTGATTGTTTTCAGCCCTGAGTTTGATGAATTCCTGCCTTCTACTCCTCCTGGGTTAAATAGCTTCTTTTTGTTCCAGGGCTTTCAAGTGTGTCATTAAGCTGTTAGTATATGCTCTCTCCATTTTCTTTTTGGAGGCACTCAGGGCTATGAGTTTTCCTCTTAGCACTGCTTTCATTGTGTCCCATAGATTTGGGTATGTTGTGCCTTCATTTTCATTAAGTTCTAAAATGTCTTTACTTTCTTTCTTTATTTCTTCATTGACAAATTTGTCATTGAGTAGAATGTTGTTCAGTTTCCACGTATATGTGGGTTTTCTGTTGTTTTGTTGCTATTGAAGACCACTTTTACTCCATAGTGATCTCATAGGAGGCATGGGATCAGTTCGATCTTCTTATATTTGTTGAGGTCTGTCTTGTGCCCAATTATATGGTCGATTTTGGAGAAGGTACCATGAGGTGCTGAGAAAAAGGTATATTCTTTTGCTTTAGGATAAAATGTTATATATATATATATATATATATATATATATATATATATATATATATATATATATATATATGTGTGTGTGTGTGTGTGTGTGTGTGTGTGTGTGTGTTAAATCTAATTGGTCCAAAGCTTCACAGTGTCCCTGTTCAGTTTTTGTTTTCCCAATCGGTCCATTGAGGAAAGTGCAGTGTTGAAGTCGCCCGCAATTATTATGTTAGGTGCAATGTGTGCTTTGAGCTTTAGTAAAGTTTCTTTTATGAATGAGGGTGCCGTTGCATTTGGAGCATAGTTGTTCAGGACTGAGGGTTCTTCTTGTTGTATTTTTCCTTTGACCAGCAAGAAATGTCCCTCATACTCTCTTTTGATGACTTTGGGTTGAAAGTCAATTTTATCTGATATTAGAATGGTTACTTCAGCTTGTTTCCTGAGACCATTTGCTTGTAAAATTGTCTTCCAGCCTTTTAGTCTAAGGTAGTGTTTGTCTTTGACCCTGAGGTGTGTTTCCTGTATGCAGCAAAATGTAGGGTCCTGTTTATGTATCCAGTCAGTTAGTCTATGTATTTTTATTGGGGCATTGAGTTCATTGATGTTAAGAGATATTAATGAATAGTGGTTATTACTTCCTGTCATTTTTGATGTTATTTTTTAAATTTGATTGGTTATCTTCTTTTGGGTTTGATGAAAGAAGGTTACTATCTTGCTTTTTCCAGGGTGAAGTTTCCCTCTTTGTATTGGTGTTTTCCTCCTATTAACCTTTTTAGGGTTGGGTTTATGGATAGATATTGGATAAACTTGGTTTTGTCATGGAATATCTTAGATTCTCCATCTATGGTTATTGAAAGTTTTGCTGGGTATAGTAGTTTTGGCTGGCATTTGTGTTCTCTTAGAGTCTGCATGAGATCTGTCCAGAATCTTATAGCTTTCATAGTTTCAGGTGAGAAGTCTGGTGTGATTCTGATAGGTCTTCCTTTATATGTTACTTGGCCTTTTTCTCTTACTGCCTTTAATATTTTTGTTTGTTTGTTTAGTACATTTGGGGTTTTGATTATTATGCGACGGGAGGTATTTCTGTTCTGGTCCAGTCTGTTTGGAGTTCTGTAGGCTTCTTATATATTCATGGGCATCTCTCTCTTTAGGTTAGGGAAGTTTTCTTCCATAATTTTATTGAAGATGTTTGCTGGCCCTTTAAGTTGTAAATCTTCACTCTCATCGATACCTATAATCCTTAGGTTTGGTCTTCTCATTGTGTCCTGGATTTCCTGGATGTTTTGGGTTACAAGCTTTTTGCATTTTGCATTTTCATTAACTGTTGAGTCCATGATTTCTATGGTATCTTCAGCATTTGAGATTCTTTCTTCTATTTCTTGTATTCTGTTGTTGATATTTGCATCTATGACCCCTGATTTCTTCCCAAGGTTTTCTATCTCCTAAGTTGTCTTCTTTTGAGTTTTCTTAGTTGTTTCTACTTCTGATTTTAGATCCTGGATGGTTTTGCTTAGCTCCTTCACTTTCTTGTTTGTGCTTTCATGTAATTCTTTAAGAGATTTTTGTGTTTCCTCTTTCATGACCTCAGCCTGTTGACCAAAGTTCTCCTGTATTTTTTTAAGTGATATTTGTGTTTCCTCCTTATTGGCTTTTGTATTCTCCTGAATTTCTTTTAATGATTTTTATGTTTCCCTTGTAAGGGCTTCTAATTTTTGATCCATTTTCTCCTGAATTTCTTTAAGTATGTCCTTCAGTGTTCCTGTACAAGCATCATGACCAGTTATTTTAAATCCAAATCTTGTTTTACTGGTGTGATGGGGTATCCAGGACATGCTGTTAAAGGAGAATTGGGTTCAGATGCTACTATATTGCCTTGATTTCTGTTAGTGAGATTCCTGTGTTTGCCTTTTGCCATCTAGTTCTCACTGGTGTTAGTTGGTCTTGTTGTCAATGCTGGATTCACCAGTGCAAGCTGCCTCTTCCCAGCTGGCCTCTGGTGCACAGCTGACCTCCTGCACTGCCTGGAGACAGGGTGCTGTGGCCCAGGCTGTTCAGATCCCAAAGTAGACACCTGAAGGCTCCCGCCTGGGCCCTGCTGGACTCACCAAAGCACACTGACTCCTCCCAGCCAGCCTCCTGGGTGCCCCTCTGGTCTCTTGCAGGGTCTGGAGATGTGGTGTTGTAGCCCAGGCTGTTATGGATTCCAAAGCGGAGATCTGAATGCTCCTGCCAGAGGCCTCAGGCCTGGAACCTAAACTCTGTGGGGCCGGACCCACCTGAGCAAGCTGTGTCCTCCCAGTCTGCCTCAGGGTGCACACCAGGCCTCTTGCACTTCATGGAGACCAAGTGCTGTGGCCCAGGCTGTTCAGATCCCAAAGCAGACACCTGAAGGCTCCCGCCTGGGGCCTGATAGACTCACCAGAGCACACTGTCTCCTCCCAGCCAGCTTCCCGGGTGCCACTCTGGCCTCTTGCACAGCCTGGAGATGTGGTGTTGTAGGTTGTTCTGGATCCCGAAGCAGAGATCTGAATGCTCCTGCCAGTGTCCTCAGGACTGGAACCTAAGCTCTGTGGGGTCGGACCCACCTGAGCAAGCTGTGTACTCCCAGTCTGCCTCCGGGTACACACCAGGCTCTTGCACTTCTTGGAGACCATGTGCCTCTTCAATAACTTCTGAGGCAAGTTGTATTACTAGCAGGGTTTTGTAACACTCACAATCTAGATAGTGGTAGGAGATCTTTAGAAAATCGAACCAAAATAGCAAATAAATATGAGGTTTCCTGAAAAATTCATATTCCAACATAATGTGCACAAAAAGTTGATAATGGGGATTGTTTTTCTCTACTCTGTTGTACTCACACTGACTCATTGCAATGACATGAGCCTGGAGTTATACCAGCAACGAGTGTGTCATATTGACTATCTTCTCTGAAATATAGTAGATTGGCCAGCAATAGAAAATGATGAAAATGGGCTGATGTGACTGGAAACCACCTGAAGAGCTATTATCAAAACCACCTCAAGCAGCTTCTTTGATGGTGAGTCATAGATATTATCTGCTTTTTATACTTATTTCATGTTTTTCCCCATCTGATATGTCTTTCTACGTCGTGTTTTCCTTGTTCTATATAATCACTTTTAGCTCCATTCATTTAACTAATTTATGGGTTCCTTTTTCATTACAGATAAATAGAATTTCCTGTGTATACATATCATATTTTCATTATCCATTCAACTGTTGAAGTATATTTAAGGGTTTACATTTCTTAGCTATTGTGAATAAGGCAGTCCTGAACATTTTTGAACAAGTATCTGTGGAGTATATTGTCCAGTCCTTTGTGCACATGCCCAGGATTACTATAGTTGGCTGTGTTTGTAATTACCCAAGTACTTGTGTCTCTGAGGCAGATGTAGGGAATTAGCCTAACAAATCCAACTTGACTCAAGAGATCAAATTTAACTCCAGCATTCATGTTCATTTTTCTCTTTTAATTTCAGAAAATAATGATTTTGTAGCAGAAGAATAAAAATGTCTTTCTCAAGAACTGATAGATCAAGGTGATTGTCTAATGAGGAAAAGACAAAGCCCAGAAACATATAGACTCATGCCAATGACACAATAGTACCTAGGCACCAAGTTGGCCTGGACTGGTCAAATAAAACTCCACTGCTAGAATTTTGATGCTATTCTTTCATTCATATTTTCTTTTGCAACGTGTTGGTACCTAGGAGGGTACTGTACCAACCTAGTAAACTAAGACAGACATTCAAGGATGTTTTGTTTCTCTATGGTGTTAGAACAGGACCCATATTATCACAAGTTTTAGAATTCTCTCATGACAACTCATTTAAAAATGTGGCTATCTATATAACAATTTCTTCTCATTTAAAAAAATTGAGTGGAGGAGATTTGTTTTGTGTGATTCTTTCAGAGAATATTCTTAATCCTGTTCTGTTTTTATTTATACATCCTAACATGTAATTTTAGTCATCTTAAGCAAATTTTCAAATGTTCAATTCCCTTGAAAAAGTAAAAAAAATATACAGCTATGAGTCTCAGCTTTTCAACAGAAAAAGGAAAGGAGCATATTCTTATCATAATGACTATTTTCTCATGTTATTTGCCATTCATGAAAATTACTTGTTGATATATTTGAATTCATTTCATTCGCATTTAATTGAGCTTTTGTATTATTACTTGAGAGATCTTAGTTCATGCCACAAAAATAGATCTTTAAGAGATAACTATTTTAAGAGTTGCAACTATATCCAAGATTGCAATTTAACTTCATATTTGTTTTTATAGAGAAAGAAACAAGCAAACATACTCTCATATTTCAAAATAATTTTTATCAGTTGTAACATATTTGAGTGAAATTAATTATTATTTGGTAGTGCTTGAATTTAAACTGAGGTCCTATTGACTACTGAGCATGTCCAATTCAACATCTGAGGCATTTAGATTAATCAATTTATACTGAGCATTGTAATAATATTATTCATCCACATCTTATATAAACATATAACATTTGAAATGTAAATAAATAAAATATCCAATAAAAATTCAAACCCATTTGGTGTTTGGAATAAATGTCAAGAAAGACATTTTATATTATGTAGGAAGACAATAGAAAGACCAAATTTTTTTTAAAAAAAAAAAAAAGAACACCACACTATAAAGACACAAATCCATCCCATCACTGTAGAGTTATGTGGCAGAATCTCTTATGTAAGTGGGGGAAATAACAAGTAAGGTCCTGAAAAGTTTGTTTGCTTCAAGAAGATGTAGTTTTATATAATCTGAGCAGGAAGGGAAAAATGGATGAGTCAAGCATACCATTACTTCTGCTTCTTCTCTTTTCTCCCAAAATGAATAAGTACACACTATGTGTAATATGAACTACTTTTTAACTAATATTTTCTGATTAGCTTATTTCTCTACCTTTCCTTCCCTGACTACATTGTTTCCTATTTTTCTTCTTTCTTTTATAATTAAGACACAGCTGATTTCTATTGACAGCCTCATTTATTTATAGTTGCCAGGATAAATAAAGTGTCACACAGCTGAAAACTTATACCCTTGAGTCCACGATTAAACTTGCCACAATTTCTTGATATTCTCAGAAGCAACAAAACACTTGGGTGTAGTTCAAACAACTTGAAAATGTATACCAAAAGCAAACATTTCTGGTTCTTTTTATCACTTTACCTTTTCTAACATCTATTAGTATTTCTTGCAGAACCTAAAGGATAGTGGTGTGTCTGTGTGTGTGTGTGTGTGTGTGTGTGAGAGAGAGAGAGAGAGAGAGAGAGAGAGAGAGAGAGAGAGAGAGACAGAGACAGAGACAAAGAGAGAGAGAAAGAGTGAGACAGAGACAGAGACAGAGAGGGTGGAGGGAGAGAGAGGGGGAGGGAGAGAGAGAGGAGGGTAGCCATTGATAGGGCATAGACATTATACTCCATCCTTGCACCTCACCACCTCTGGCAATTGGGAGACTGGCCATGGGGTCATAAAGAAAAGAAGAGCTGACCCTGCTCCTCACAAGCTGAATCACTCATAAGACCAGGCCCTGCACCTCACCTGGGCAGGACAATAGAGGTGGTCCTTTATGTGGGATTTGTGAGTCAGCCAAACATGAATGTAAAAGTGTAGGAGAGCTTTGCCCCCAACTTGTCCATTGTACAGTAGCATAGGTGAGGAAGAGATGCCCTCCACCACCCTCTCTCTCCTTGTCACCTATGTCAGACAGGAGAGCTGGCCTTGCCCCTCATCTGCTGCAGAACTCAGAAGACAGGGCCCTACACCTCACCTGAGGTGTAGAACTAGGTCCAGAGTAGAATTTACCTTGAAGTGTGGGTTGCAGTAGAGATGTCACTGACTATTGTAACCTGGGCAGTGGTTCAGATGAGGGAAAGACATTCTCTTCCATTCTTCATCATCCATGCCTGATAAAAGAGCTGGAAGGAGGGCCACAAGAGTTGGCCATGTTTCTCACTGGCTGCAACATTGGGGAGAGTGGGCTCTGTACTTTACATGGACAACAAGGTAGAGAGCAAGCCCTGGTTTCATGGATTTTCACATGAGCCACACCTCAGAGAGCTACAACTGAAGAGCTAGTGGGTTGACCTGCTCAGAGAACTTTCACGCCCAGATCCATGGCTTTGGTTTTGCCCACTCCAATATGTACCCCATCATTGAAATGCTGGAGCACATAAAGGGGCCAATCCTATAGCATCTCCATGAAACATGGTTAATAACAGGATATCTGAGAAGAGTTCAAGTGAGGTTCCAGTATAGATAGAGTAGCAGAAGCTATAATCATTGTACCAGACCAACGAGTCATTATAATGAGCATTTGTAAACAATGAAGTGTGAACAAAATAGTATACACAGTGACTCACTACAGCTTACCTAATGATTTTTTTCTCATGTTGGGGAGAAAAAATACTCTTCTCAGTTATAAACGTATTTTAATCTCCACTAAAGTAGAATTCAGAACTATTAGCCACTCATTTCTAATTTCTCACTCCAATCATTTCCAAGCAAAAAATATTTTCTTTCTGTCTCCTTTAAGAAAATATTCAGAATATTATATATAATCTATAACCATAAGGCAGGTAACATGATAGTTTTTTCTCAGTGAGCTGTTGATGAGAGAGACCATAGAAGTCTTAAAAACAAGACAGGTTGTTTCTACTGTCCTTGGTTACAAAACATATTGTTGAAGACATATCACATATTGGCTATAGAATGGAGAAAAAAATCAACCTCATGTTGGCCTAGAAATGGCTACCCGAACTGGATACCTTTCACTATGCCTAACAGTGGTAAGAAGACTGCTTGAAGAAGAAAAGACAGCTATGGTTTTACCTAGAACTGTACAATTTATCTACAATATTTTTTGCCAGGCAAGATGTACCTATTGTTGCAATAATGGTATGATCTTAATTTTCATGTCTTGTGTTACAATCTCGATGAAACACCAAGATTGGATGGTCTTGGGAGATTTTAAGCCCTAGTATGCATTCACTACTGTGCAAAGTAGCCTTACCAACTTGTCTTCTAACATTTATGTTTTACTTATTACTTGGCTGCTCTCAACTAAAGAAAAAAAAAAAAAAAACCTTTCTTTTTGCAGTCGGCCATAGGGTTGAAATTTAAGGCTTAAGGGCTAAGACTTAAATAAAATACCTATATTAGCCTACCTTTGAAGGCTCATGAAACATTGTGGAAGAGGATGCAAGGCAGAGGATAGATAAGAATGCTCTGAAATTCGGCCTTTTGACCATGATGTGGTTATGGTATTCATGAACTCAGAGCAGCTGTCGTTACTTGTACACAACCCACACAAGGCCAAATTAGTCAAAATTCCCACATAAATGTTGTAGATCATCCCAAGTACATACTCTTCATTGAAAGAATTTTAGCAGTGGTTAATTTCTGTGGGAGAAGAGAACATTTTTTTTTTTTGAGGATATCGCCACCAGTAGGTTCTTTATGCTTCAGTGGATAGCTGTACCCCATCTACATATGAATAGTACTAACCAAACTTCATTATGAAAGAAAAGGATGTAATGTTTAGAGGGCATATCTTAGAAGTTGGAGGTGGTAAATAGGTTACATTAGGTTTGTACACCTCTATAACATTCTCAAGTATACAGAAAAAAATAAAAATAGAATTCAGATCACCCCCACTGAGTTCTGGGAGCCTCTCACATTCAAGGTCTTTAGGACTATCTAGAGGTTCCCTCCACCTCTCATCCCCTACCCTTCACCCCCCACCCACACAGCTGAATATTTCCATTCATTCTCCTGGCCCTCTGAGTTTCTCTCCTGTTCCTTCATTACCTAGTCCTGCTCACCTTCCCCTTCCCATATCCTAACCATGTCCTTCCCTCCCTCTACCCCCATGATTATTTTGACCCCCCCCCCCCGTCTAAATGTGAGTGAAGCACTCTCATTTGGGCCATCTTTCTAATTAAACTTCTTAGGGTCTATTGTGTGTATCATGGGTATTCTGTAATTTGGACTAATAGCCACCTATAAGTAAGTACCATGCAGGCCATTTTGTGAGTGGGTTACCTCACTCGGGGTGATATTTTCTACTTCGATCCATTTGCCTGCAGAATTTATGATGTCATTGTTTTACAGCTGAATAGTATTCCTTTGTGTAAATGAACCAGATTTTATGTATCAATTTTTTGGTTGAGGAACTGTTGGATTGCAAAATCATGCCAGGCAGCTTAGTGAAGTAGAGCAGAATGAGACCCAGAGATTCAGTGGGCACACACCTGTGACTCCCTGCTCCCTGCAAGATTCCTGGCCTGGAACACTTGCCACACTCCTCACATAAGGAAACATGACATGTGGTTATGTAGGCTCAGAACAGACTTCTCCATGCTAATGAGGAACCTAGAGGCCCAGAGGTCTTAGCCAATAAGCTTCTCTTCCCAGACATTTCTCCCTGCAAAAAGTATTTAATCTCAGATCCACCCTGAGAAGTGGATGAATTATAAGGATGCATTTATTTTCCACCATGAACACTCAATAAACTGTTTAAAACCATGAACTATCTCTTTCATCAAGATCTGTCATGGGGAGCTTTGGAGAAGGCATTTGACTGCAGCTTAATTCTCCCGTAGAAAGCCTCTTTGCACTTCTAGCCACAACCACCTCTGCCACTCCAAGCCTGCCTCTACCAAGCTAAGTACAATCGCTACTGGTATAAGCCTGAGTTCTGTCCCTGGGAGAGAAAGTGTACCCAGCCAGAAGCTCCCTATAAAAGGAATTCTTGGCTCTTCTGTGACTCCTAGTAATAACTGAATGTCTAAGAGTCAGGGGTCAGAGTACCCCATAGCCCCTGACCTCATCACAGGCCTCAGGGACCTTCAAACCAGCTCTGGGTTTTCCCACATCCTAGACTGTGCATTACTACCCCTGGAGTGGTGTCTTAGCACTTCCCTACAGGACAGAACCAGCCTCAGAAGCAGCTGTGGAGCAGCTCCACAGGTTTTTGTCCCCCAAGATGCAGAGCCTCACAGCAGGGCAGACACGGACTCACCAGGGACATATGGAGTTTTCCCAGTTTCTAGCTATTACATATGAAGCTGCTATGAACATAGTGGAGCATGTGTCCTGGTGGTATGGTAGAGCATCTTTTGGGTTTATGATCAGAAGCTGTATATCTAGGTCCTCAGGAAGTACTATTTCCAATTTTCTGACAAACCATGAGCTTGATTTCCAGAGTGGTTGTACCAGCTTTCAATCCCACCAAAAATGGAGGAGTGATCCTCTTCCTCCATATCCTTACCATCATGTGCTGTCCCATGAGTTTTTGAGCTTAGCCATTTTGATTGGTGTAAAGTGGATTCTCAGGGTCGTTTTAATTTACATTTCCCTGATGACAAGGATATTGAACATTTCTTTAAATGCTTCTTGGCTATTCTAGATCATTCTGTTAATTCTCTGTTTAGTGCAAGAGAAGTACATGTTCTTAACTGCTATGCTATCATCTGTCCAGCCTCGGGTTTCTGAAACAGGGCAACAGTAACATGAGAAAGCAAGGCTCTGGCATTGACAGCTCTCAGGAATGCCTAACATATAAGCTGCACTGAACATATGAAGTGTCCACAGGACATGATCTATATCATGTCTGTGAACAGGAAAGGACAAGCTCAGCAGGCAGACAAGATGTTTTATCGGGAATTCGAGCTCTCAATAAGAATCTTCCTGTCAATGGCAAGATTGTACTCATTTTCTGGCCATTACCAGTCTATGATATGAGGTGAGTCTGGAAAACTGTTAACTATGTGCTCCTGAACTCTTGTTAACTACCATGAGACATTTTCCAGTGTTACTGTCTTCCTTCCCTTCCTTCATTGAATGCTGTAGAATTGCTCTATTCTTCAGGTGTACTTGGTATTTCTATCACTAATAAAAGAAGTGATACTAAAAAAAAAAAAAAGAATTCTCTGTTTAGCTCTGTATCCCATTTTTAATTAGGCTACTTGGATTATTGGAGTCCAACTACTTGAGTTCTTTCATTATTTTGAATACTATCCCTCTGTCAAATATATGTTTGCTGAAGATTTTTCCCAAACTGTAGGTTTTGTTCTATTGACAGTGTCCTTTGCCTTACCGAAGTTTTTCAGTTTCAAAAGGTTTCATTTGTCAATTGTTGATCTTAGAGCCTGAAACATTGGTGTTCTGTTCAGGAAATTTTCCCTGTGCCAATGCATTCAAGGCTATTTGTCACCTTGTCTTCTCTTAGATTCTGTGTATTGAGTTTTATTTTAAGGTCCTTGATCCCCCTGGATTGAGCTTTCTGCAGGGTGATAAATATGGATCTTTTTTCATTCTTCTACTTGTAGAATGTCAATCAGTTCAACACCATTTGTTGTTTATACTTTCTTTTTTCCACTGTATATTGTTTGCTTCTTTCTAAAAAATTAAATGTCCATAGGTGTGTGGATTTATTTCTGGGTCTTCAATTCTATTACATAGATCTACATGTCTGTCTCTGCACC
This sequence comes from Apodemus sylvaticus, assembly GCF_947179515.1. Taxonomy (NCBI): domain Eukaryota; kingdom Metazoa; phylum Chordata; class Mammalia; order Rodentia; family Muridae; genus Apodemus; species Apodemus sylvaticus. The sequence goes on from NC_067495.1 coordinate 69,704,701, forward strand.
AATACTATGAATTGTTATCACTATTGCTCTGTAGTACAGCTTGAGGTCAGGGAAGACAATTCCCTCGAAAGTTTTTTTAATTGTTGAGAATTGTTTTCGCTATCCTGTGTTTTGTTTGTTTGTTTGTTTTTCCATATAAATTTGAGAACTTATCTTAATGTGTGTGAAGAATTGTGTTGGAATTTTGATGGGGATTGCATTGACTATGTAGATTGCTTTTGATGAGATGGTCATTTTCATTATGTTAATCCTGCCAATCCATGAGCAAGGGAAAACTTTCTATCTTCTGAAGTCTTTGATTGCTTTCTTCATGAACTTGAAGTTCTTGTCATACAGGTCTTTCACTTGCTTGGTTAGAGTTACAGCAAGGTATTTTATATTATTTGTGGCTATTATGAATGGTGCTGTTTTCTTTATTTCTTTCTTAGCCTATTTATCATTTGTATAAATGAAAGCTGCTTATTTGTTTGAATTAGTTTTATATCTAGCCACCTTGGTAGCTCTAGGTTTAGTTGATTCTCTGTATAGTTCTCTTGGTTTCTTATTTGTTGATTTTAACCCAAAGTTTGACTATTTCCTGCTTTTTATGCCTCTTGGGTGTTTGATTCTTTTTGTTCTAGGTCTGGCAGGTGTCCTTTTTGAGTATAGGATCTCTCCAATTTCTTTACCAGGGCACTCAGTGCTATGAATTTTCCTTGTAGCACTGATTCCATTGTGTACCATAAGTTTAGATATGCTATGTCATCATTTTCATTGTATTATAGGAAGTCTTTAATTTCTTTTATTTCTTCCCTGACCAAGTTATCATTGTTAGGTTCCATGGGTATGTTGGGTTCCTGTTGTTTTTATTGTTATTGAAGTCCAGTCTTAGTCTATGTTGATTTGACAGAATGTAAGGGATTATTTAAATCTTCTTATATGTTGAGACTTGTTTTGTGATGATTATATCATCAGTTATGGAGATGGTTTTGTGCTGTGCTGAGAAGAAAATATATTCTTTTATTATGGGGTGAAATGTTCTCCACATGTCTGTTAAAAGCATTTGGTTCATAACTTCTGTTATTTTCACTGTGTCTCTGTTTAGTTTCTGTTTCAATGACCTATCAATTGGGAAGAGTAGTGTGTTGAACCCTCCCATTATTATTTTGTGATGTTCAATGTGTGTTTTGAGCTTTAGTAAAGTTTCTTTTAATAACATGGGTGCCCTTGCATTTTGAGTGTACATGTTGACAATTAAAACTTATCTTGGTGGGTTTTTCCTTTGATGAGTATAAAGTGTCTTTCCCTATATCTTTTGATTATTTTTGGTTGAAATTCTATTTTATTGGGTATTATAATGCTACTCAAGCCTATTTCTTGGGACTGTTTCCTTGGAAATCATATTCTCCTGACTCTACTTAAAATAAGTCTCAGAACATTTAAAATACAATCATAGTAATTTGTAATTTACTTTATAATTTATTCATCTTGACAGCAGTAAATAAACAGAATGTACTCTTTCCATTTAATAGAAAGTTTGTACCTCTTTCTTCAAGCAAACCAGTAGTCTTCCTCTACTCAAAGGATAAACAAGATGAGACAGAAATTAGGAAAATGACACCCTTCACAATAGTCCCAAATAATATTTCATACCTAGATGTGACCCTGACAAAGCAAGTGAAAGGTCTATATGACAAGAACTTTAAGCCTCTGAAGAAAGAAATCGAAGAAAGTCTCAGAAGATGGAAAGATCTCCCATGTTCATGGACTGACAGGATCAATATAGTAAAAATGGCCATCTTGCTGAAAGCAATCTACAGATTCAATGCAGTCCCCATCAAAATTCCAAATCAATTCTTCATAGATCTAGAAAGAGCAATTCTCAAATTCATTTGGAACAACAAAAAACCCAAGATAGCAAAAACTTTTCTCCACAACAAAAGATATTCTGGGGGAATCACCATCCCTGACCTCAAGCTCTACTACAGAGATAGTGATAAAAACTGTTTGGTATTGGTATGCAGAAAGGCAGGAAGATCAATGGAATAGAATTGAACACCCAGAAAAGAACCCACACACATACGTTCACTTGACATTTGACAAAGGAGCTAAAAATATCCAGTGGAAAAAAGACAGCATTTTTAACAAACGGTGCTGGATCAACTGGAGGTCTGCATTTAGAAAAATGCAAATTGATCCATTTTTATCTCCTTGTACAAAGTTCAAGTCCAAGTGGATCAAAGATTTACACATAAAATCAGACACACTGAAGCTTATAAAGTAGAAAGTGGGGACAAACCTTGAACACATGGGCACAAGGAAAAAGTTTCTGAACAGAACACCAATGGCTTATACTCTAAGAACAAGAATCAACAAATGGGACCTCATAAAACTGCAAGGCTTCTGTAAGGCAAAGGACATAGTCAATAGGACAAAACGGCAACCAACAAATTGGGAAAAAGATCTTTACCAACACTACATCCGACAGAGGGCTTATATCCAAGTTATACAAAGAACTCATGAAGTTAGTCTCCAAAGAATCAAATAACCCTATTAAAAAATGGGGTACAGAGCTAATCAGGGAATTCTCAACTGAGGAAACTCAAATGGCCCTAAAGCACCTAAAGAAATGTTCAGCATCCTTAGTTATCAGGGAAATGCAAATCAAAACAACACTGATATTCCACCTTACACCAGTCAGAGTGACTAAGATGAAAAACACATAGGACAGCAGCTGCTGGAGACGATGTGGGGAAAGAGGAACACTCCTCCATTGCTGGTGGGATTGCAAGCTGGTAAAACTACTCTGGAAATCAGTTTGGCAATTCCTCAGAAAATTAGACATAGTAATACCTTTGGACCCAGCTATACCACCCAGAAGGTGCTCCTACATGTAATAAGGACACATGCTCCACTATGTTCATAGTCACCTTATTTATAATAGCCAGAAGTTGGAAAGAACCCAGATGTCCCTCAACAGAGGAATGGATACAGAGACTGTGGCATATATACACAATGGAGTACTATTCAAATATTAAAAACAATGAATTCATAAAATTCTTAGGCAAATGGATGAAACTAGAAAGTACCTCTTTTTTTTTAAAAAGACAGTGTCTCTTTATGTAATTCTGCCCTTACTGAAATTTTCTATGTAGTCAAGGGTGATCTTATATTCATATAAACCTTCCTATTTCACCCTCTTGAATTCTGGGATTAAGGGTATGCATACTACACCCACTTAGGAATTTTGTATGTTTTTTTTTTATTTTTTCTTGGTTATTCTCTTTATTTACATTTCAAATATTATCCCCTTTCCCTTTTCCCTGCCTTGGAAACAACCTATCCCATCTGTCCTCCTGTTTTTATGAAGGTGTCCACCCCCACCCACTCCTACCTCCCCACCCTTGCATTCTCCTACATTAGGGCATTGAGCCTTTACCAGAATTTTGCATTCTTTGATGGACATTTCTTCTTTCCTTGTGTGTACATTCTCCTGATTGTAGTTAAAATAAGTCTTTCTATATTTTTCCCATTTTTTGAGTTTGAAATTTTAGAATACATAGATGTGGGATCCTGAGAATCTTTATATTTTTCTGTACGTTGACCATTTTATTGACTACAATATCACCTATACTCATTTGCCATCATCAAATATTAGCTAGATAATGGAATATTACATTTTGTAGAAAATTAGGTGTCAGTAACTTTACTTGGCAGGACTTCTTGCTTTGAAAATGAGTTTGACCTAAGGATACAAGGAAATGATATACTAATAAAAATAGTGGGTATTCATAGAAAATTTTATTTTAATTTAAATACAATAGAGATGTTGTAATGGCTGTTTTTGGATATCAACTTGACTATGTCTGTAATTATCTAACACCCAAGTGGTTGAGTACACCTGCAATGGACTTTTTCTTAATTAAATCATTTTTAGTGGGTAGATATATCTTTAATCCAGATCTGTTGCTGTAGGAAGATCCACCTTTAATCTGGGTCTGTACAGTTACTACTGGCAGACTATAGAAAGGACACAGAGCAACAATCATTTCACAGCACTTGGCTTGTTTGCTTTTGCTGGCAATTTTATTCCTTTACTGACATTAGAGCCTACTCCTGAGGGATTCTGCAATATACTGAAGATATGCTGAGTCAGTCACTCAGCCCCACAGACTGAAAAACTCTTGGATTCTTAGATATGTTGCCTTTAGTCAACCATTGTTGGAGTAGCTATACCACATTCCATAAGTCATTCTAATAAATAGTTTTCATTGCTCTAGAGAACCCTGATTAATGCAGATGTGTTAAAGGTATTTGGGTTAAAAAACAGAATTCTTTAAAGATTACAAACACATTTTATCACATACAATTAAAATAGATTACAAGAGTTCTATTCCTTATGCTAGATTTGGTACTATAGTGTACAGTGATTTAATAATGTTTTGAAAAATCATTGACTTCATTTGAGCTTTAGCACACATGCTAACTGAATTGTAAGTCATTTAGATGTTTTAGAAAAATCAGTTTGGTGTTGTTTGCATGTTTCTTTAGATTATTTTTATCACATAGGATAAGTATTTGGAAAAACATTATTTTTGTAAAATACATAAATTAAGACCTCCATTTTACCTTGCTATCATCTGAATAACTACTTTTTATATCTCTGTAATTCAATTACAATTATGGAAATATAAAAATATGATCCAATATTACAGGAGATCCACAGATACTTTTTTATTATGAACATCTGAAAAATGAAACCCATGTTATGGAAGAAAAATAAGTTCCTAAATATTAAAAACTGAAGGACTGAAGTATTTCCACTCTTTGTACACACACACATACACACACACACACACACACACACACAAACACACACATATATATGCATAATTGCATATATGTATATGTTTCCTGGGATAATATTAAATTATTCAGGACTCTGCAGCCAACCTGCTATGGAAGGCAGATGTTGGCCTTCCTACCCTACACTAGAAATTAAAAGCCAGTTTATATGCTTGTACACAGATGATATTTATGGAATTAAGACTTTATAAGGGAAAGACCATAGTGAATAAATAACACAATGTTGGCTTTGCAGGATTTTATATTTTGGATATTTTATAATGTTTCAATACGAGATGAGTATGAAAGAAACAGAGAGTTGCAGTAGCATTGGAAGAGAGGAAAACTGTATCTGCAAAGCTATTTAAATACTGTTGAAAAAAACAAATGCTGGACAAAGGCAAACATGCATTGTTATCATTGCCAGGACTGCAGTCTATGAATAAAGCCAGGAACCACAGCATGTATTAGAAACAAGATTTGATGATTTCAAGAAAGTTGGCTTATAATTCATTTTATTATTCCTTTCATTTTTCTTTCTAAATTTCAAGTAACAAATTTGACCCTTGAGGGCATGGGGACTGAATGCCAAACTATGGCTGAGATTCAAAAAGTTAAGGCATATGACGGAAGTGGTGGTGACAAGGCCTTGCTTTTGGGAAAGCAGGCACCACTCCCTTGTATGAGTGTTTAGTATAGTGCATGTGGGAACAATCAGAGATAGACAAACCAGACCCAGAGCTCAAGGGGAAGTAGCAGTAAGAATTGAGTCAAATTGGAAGTCTTTGCCAAGAATTTGGTCGAAAACATGGCATTGATAGAAATTGTTTCTCTGAAAGAACAAGCAGGAGGTTGGGAAAATAGGTGGACAAGGTCCAGTTTGGGGTGCAGAAAATCATAATGGAGTACCTGGAAGTAATTACGAGTTCTTTTTGCCAGGAAAGTAGACTGGGAGGATTGTTTCAGCCTGTTTTCACATTGTGTTAAGTGTCTTATAAACATATGTATGCTGTTGCATGTTCAGAGGATGTAGAAATAATTAATTTATTGACTTGTTCAACATTTGTTTAGTGGTTTTTCATGTCAGTCAGCAATTAAAGTATTAAGAGCTTATGCTGAACATTACATTGTGACAAGAAAATAAGTTTTTAAGTGGAATTTGATATGGTTCTTACATACAAGGATTTAAGCACTAATTAAAGCCACAAAAAAGCATGCATATACTATAAGCCTGTTGAGTCTAGGTTTCAGGAGAGAAATACAAATAGTAGATGCTACAGAATTTTTAAGAGAGAATAAAGAACAAATATAGATAAAAGTCTATGAATCTATGAACAAAATGTAACACTATGGAAATGAGAAGAGATGTGAATAGGATATGAAATTTAATACACAGAGAAAAATGTTTCATTGATACACTGAACATGATATCTAAATTTCTGAAATGAAAATGGGAGTCACAAGAAGACATTGCACACTTGAATTTTATTGTGGCAATATTATAGGAATAGTTTTATGATATAACTTTCAATGGAACAAGGAACTAAATAGGAAAGGTAGAGACAGATTATTCTATGATAATTCAGTGGTTTGTGCATGTAAACTAAGGCCTAACTCAAAGGCATGATAGAAGTGTTAAAATCAATATTATCTACATTGTATAGATAATCCTAATATTGTCCCTGACATTTGGAAACAAAAAATTATGCTTTAAACTAATGTGCAAATCATGTATATGAGAAAGCATATTTGAATCCCTGAGCAGTAATTTTATCATTTGAAAAATAAAGAAGATTAATAAAGCAGCTTCAAATACTAGAGTCAGGCAAAAATACTCTTACCAATCAATAGAGTACAATTCTGTAATGTTTACAGTTGAGTATTGAAACTAAGGCCCAGAAAGACAAATGTCACATGCTACTTCATATGTGTATCCTAGCTCTGAATCCTGAGACTGGACTATATAACTTCAAACACTTGCAGAATTTATGAATATATAAATGGACAATGGGTACTCAGGGGAAAAAGAGCTCTAGGGAGAATAACAGGAGGGCACAGGTGCTATGAAGGGGCAACAGAGAAAAATGTGGATAATGTGGAGAGGGGAAGGGTGGGTAATATACTGGTAGAGGAAAGAAGGAGAGATTAAACATATTAAGGATATTTGAAAGCAGTATCTCACATTACTGCATCCATGATTTACTTGCTGTAATTTACTGTACACTTAGAGCATAAAGCAAAAAGATAGATGCTAAACTAGAAATATTACTGAAGGTGTTCCCTATAAGAAAACAACAGCCTGGAGATGTGTTTTCTCAAGTTTAGTTACCAAAAGTGCACTAAAAAGAAGCCATTAGAGCTGTAATAGTACAGACTACATCACAAAATGTCAACAGAACTTGTTATTGTCACTCTCATGGTATCAGTTTTATAGGTATGTAAAAGAGTTATGTGTCATGAAGATTATCATCAAAGTTTCAGATATCTGCTGGGGATGTATCCTCTATAAGGAGGCTGAGATGATTAGTTTTAACTGACATTATACAACCTAGAATCATTTGGAAAGAGAGTCTTAAGAGGAAACTATGTAGATCAGGTTTGCCTGTGGACATGTCTCTAGAGGATTGTCTTAGTATTGACACATGAAGTCTCAGCCTATTTTGATTAGTAGTATTCCCTATGTAGAGGTATCCATGTGGTGGTTTGACTCAGAATGCTCCCCAAAGCCTCATATATTTGAAGACTTGGCACTCAGTTGTTGGAACAATTTGGTAACAATTAGATATGGTCTTGTAGGAGGAGGAGGTGGTGTGTTACTCTGGGCTTGATTTAAAGTTCCAAAACACTAGTGTAGTTCTCACTCTCTCTCTCTCTCTCTCTCTCTCTCTCTCTCTCTCTCTCTCTCTCTCTCTCTCTCCAATTTCAGAATGAGAATATAAGTTCTAAGCTACTGATCCAGTGTCATACCTCCCTACTTGCTTCTATGCTTCCCCCATATGGGTCATAGGCTCTAACCCTTTAAAATTGTAAGCCACCATTAGATGTCTCCTTCTACACCAACAGAAAACTAACTAAGACAGTGTAGAACAGTATAAAGAAGAAAAGGATAGGTAAAAGCAAGCAAGGGTCACTATCTTTATTCTCTGCTCTTGTGGCTCTTCTTTTTGATGCTGGGATTATGGACATGCATAGCATGACATAGATTTTATATGGGTACAAGTAATTTGAACTCATGTCCTCAAATTTTTAGAATAAATTCTCTATCCTCTAAGTCATCTCCTTAGCCCATGATTCTTACTTTTCTTAGCTGAATATATATTTTTCTTTAGATATTAATTTATGCTGACAAATATTAGTAATTGTAAATAGTATTTTAGAGAACACAAAAGTTCAGCTCTCTTTATGAAGTGATGATTTTATGTCTTTTGGTTGTTACAGAGAAGCAGAATTTCTAAGTCAAATGCCAGTGTTTTCCTTAATATTTTATATAATATCCATACTGTTATATATATAATGGCTATACCAATTCATATTCACATCTATGGTATGATTTAGTCATATTTTGTCAATACTTTTAACTCTTAGACTTTTGACAATAAACATCACTGTGTTTTTGGATATATGATTTTTCTTTGGTTCACATTTCCCTTACTTGGAAGGTTGAGAATTATTTCATATAATTGCTTGTTATTATTATCTTAGTTTTGAAATTATAATTTAATTACATATTTTTCTCTTCTCTTTCCTCCAAACCCTGTCATATACTTCTCCTTGCTCTTTTTTAAGTGTATGGATTATTTTTTCATTAATTATTGTTACAAGCACATATACATATACATGTATACTTTACTAAAATAAATTCCTCAATGTGTATAAAATTATTTACATGTATGTTTTAAGGACTGATTGTTTGGTATTGGGTAACAGGTGTACTCTTCCCTAGGGAAGATGATTTCTCGACTTGAGAATTCATTAATTACCTGTGGTTCTTTGTGTAGGACTAAATCCTCTTTAGCAATTCTATTGTTGTTCTTGTTTAGCTCACAATTGTTCATTCAAATTTGTGAGACTTTATGGGTAGTATATATTGTGACATTACTAGAGACACAATCCCACAGCAAATGCCTCCATCCTTTGGTTCTTACAGTCTTTCTATACTTCTTCCTCAATATTCTCTAAGCCTTCATTGCAGTTCTTTGTAGATGCAAACATTGGGATTTAGCTCCACAACTCTGCCTTTTTGATCAGCTGTCATTTTCTGTAACTCTGTATGTCTAATACAGAGAACAGTTTCTTGATGACAGGTGAGGACTACACCCATCTATGGCTATAAAGAAATATATTTACAACATATTTAGGCTTTATGCTGGTTTAATACATTGGCAGTTGTAGGTGTCTCTACAAGACTCATGACTTCACTAGCCCTAGGTAGTTGGCTAGGTTTCTAATACCAAGTATGAAAGGAAATTTTTGATGAATGTTCTATAAGTTCAATTCAAGATTTATTGGTTACTATCAAGGTCTGTGTCATACTAGTCTACCATTAGAATTATCATGCATGCTAGTCATTGTTGTGGTTCATAGGGATCACAGCTGGATAGATCTTTTGTTTACTTCCTATCTTTGGAAGCTTGCATAGTACCTTTTGATAGCATGAAAACTAGTCCTCAGAGAATAGACACTCATTTTAGTTCCAGGTCAAGGCCCTCTAAATCCTGTGTATGTGGTACCTGGTTTCTTTTCTTTTCTCTTTTTGATTTAACTCCTTTATCATTTATTCTTTTGGTAAGCATCAGATATTATTAGCAATGATATCTAGCTCACAACAGTTACACATTCTTTATTTTACTTTTTACAGACTATAAATATATGTAACTAGGTAAAATTCTTGGCTGAAGACACATTCTAGAATTTTGGCATAAATGTTTTCAATCAAGATGAAAGAAAGCTTGTGGAAGTTCCATCAGACCATCAGCAGAAAAATTAATTTGCATGCATTGTTTTTAAATTGACATCTACCATTTTTTAAAAGACGTTTCCATTTATTGCTAAAATGCTAGAAGTGGGTTGTACATTTTATTCATAAATATACTGGCCATTTTAAATAAAATGTATAGAAATTAGAAATACAAAATTAAGTACATTTGAATTCCTGACAAAACAACAAAATATTAATGAGTTATTTTAGGGTATCTTTGTTGCAAATGGAGCTTTCAATAAAATTTTATGTTTTATTACTCCTGAAGGCTGATCCTATAAGATAAAGATAGCATTACTTCAAAATAAGTTTAAAGCATTTATTTTACAAATTTATGCTTTTATTAATTTCAGAATAATAAAGTATCAAAAGTTACAGAGCAGACAGGGTACCTGGTTTCTTGATCAATACCTGAATTCTTTAGCTTCAACTTCTGGGAATAAACAAGGACAATAGTAATAGCCTATATGTCTCAGGGAGTCTCTTGAACAACCATATTCAACAACTGCAAGGTACTAACTGAAGCTGGTATTGGTGGTGATGTTTTATTTATTTGTTTGTTTATTTATTTAATTTATTGTAGGTCTTCTTTAGCTCTTGGATGAAGCATTGGCATCCCAGTTGAGAACATTTTATTTGAACTATACATGGATGTTAATTCACAAATTATGTGTACTATTGGCTATTTTTTAAAGGTGGTTAATTAATAGTATGATTCATTATGACTTCACAGATGTTCTTAACATTTTTAAGCTCCTCCTACTTTCTTCTGTATTTATTGCTAACTATTCTCATTAGAGCTACCCTCCCATTTCTACACTCAGATCATGTGTGCCATTTTATTCACTGCTGTCGTGCTTCTCACTCTCCTAGGCTAGAAATGGTCTTTTATTTTGTGTTGTTTTTTTTTTTTCTTTGTTTTTGTAGTTACTCTAAGACATATACTCACATCTGATGATTTGGAGTTAGTGGCCACATACAAAATAGAAAACATAACGTTTGTCTTTCTGAGTCTGGGTTACCTAACTGAATATGATATTTTCTAGTTTCATTCACTTATCTGCCAAGTGCATGATTGCATTTTGATGTTAGATCATTTAGATATTCACTTAGTGGTAGATGTCAAAAAGATACCAATGCACAGAAATGAGGACACTGGGAACTGAATGTGGTAAATCAGAAGATACCATTAAAAATACATGGAATAGAATATTGTGTAATCATTTAAAAACAGTTTTAAATTTAAGACTAAAATTTTTAAATGGCATTAGTTTAGACTGTTTCCATTTTATGTCCTGAATACTGGTAACTTTCAGATACTGAGTTGGGTGCATGGAAAATAGAGTATTTTATCTGTGTTTCCAGAAAACATGAGATTAAGATCCTGTTAACAGCTTAAGATTTTACCACATGCCTTCAGGTTATACCATATGCCAGGTCTAACAATTCTTACTTTCTTCACAGTTAAAACTTATTGACATAGGGCACAGAGATTCAGCAATTTTGTTTTTTTCTTATCCTGTGGTTCATATTTCTTTTTGTATATCTAGGGCTATATTTAATGGGAGAGCACCAAGGGATTTATAAAAGGCAAACTGATGTCTAAATACCTGCATAAAACTCTGCTGCTTTGGAAATGTATTATGGACAACATCAACCCTATGTCTTTCATATAATTAACATTCTTAGTTGAAATAAAAAGTAAGAATTATGCTTATAACACTTTAAGTGTCACATAAATCTGAAAAATAATAGATTTCTGTGAGGAGTCATCTAGAAAAGGCTAAGGTTAGCATGTGGCCTTCCTGGATGTGGCCTAAAATCTTTGCATGATCTATTATGGGTGAACTCTGAGAGGCAAGGCACCAGGGGACTTCATCACAGGATTGCTTCCTGTCACCATTACATACCCTAAACATTCCCAGGTATTATTTCACCTATTGAGCAGACTTCCTGAAAAACTACACAAACATGAACTTTATAAAATTAAAGCTGTTTAAATGAATTAAGGATTTTATAGAATTCCTGACTTGATTCAAATAAACTTAGGAAGAAAAATTTAAGAGATGGTTTTAGTTGTTTTACTAGGAAGATGTAGTAAAGTTAGAATTAACAACAGAATGTGCCCATGTCTCATAATACAAAGTAAAAGCTGGATAATAAGAAAACACAGCCGGGTGGTGGTGGCACACGCCTGTAATCCCAGCACTCTGGGAGGCAGAGGCAGGCGGATTTCTGAGTTCGAGGCCAGCCTGGTCTACAGAGTGAGTTCCAGGACAGTCAAGGCTATACAGAGAAACCCTGTCTCAAAAAAAAAAAAAAAAACTAAATCCAAAAAACCCCCCAAAACAAAACAAAACAAAAAAAAACAAACAAGCAAACAAACAAACAAACAAAAAACAATGAGCTTTCACAATTAAGCTAAAAAGAGAAATAGGCTTGAGACAAATTTGTGTTTAAGGAAAAACATTCAGGTAAAAAAATGAAGTCATAGATGTGTAATATGATAAAGGAAGACCATGCCAAAACTATTGCTTTGAGCTTATAATGGGCTTACTTAATGAAACATTGCTTTAAATTTGTTACTGCTATCCTTCTGTAATTCCCCATTTATATATCATTTTATCTATGATGTAATTCTTTCCTTTAGAGAGAACATTTCATCCGAAAAGTTATTAAAAAAAAGGCTGAAAGCAATAAAGAAAACAGTGTAGCTTTCCTTTACTTTACCACGTATGCATGTTTTCTATGTGAGTGACCTTTTTCCTCTTCCTTTCTTTCCTCCCTTTGTCCCCCTCCCCAATTGAAAACAAAAAGTTCACAAGCTCTGAGACTCTCATCTGGCCAGCAATGGACTGCTAGATGATTCTTTAGAGAAATGAGCACTAGCAATAAACCATTTTGTAATTACACAGCACTTATTTACGCATTAAGAGTTAAGGTTTTAATACCTGAGTAGCACTCTGTACTGGATAGTTTTGTGTGTCAACTTGACACAGGTTGGAGTTAACAACATAAGAACTTCTGGGGGGAATCAGCATAGGGAATGGAGTTATCACAGAGAAAGGAGCTTCAGTTGGGGAAGTGCCTCCATGAGATCCAGCTATGGGGTGTTTTCTCAATTAGTGATGGGGGGGAGCCCCTTGTGGGTACCATCTCTGGGCTGGTTGTCCTGGGTTCTATAAGAAAGCAGGCTGAGCAAGCCAGGGAAAGCAAGCCAGTAAGGAACATTTCTCCATGGCCTCGGCATCGGCTTCTGCTTGAGTTCCAGTCCTGACTTCCTTTTGTGATGAATAGCAATGCAGAAGTGTAAGCTGAATAAACCCTTTCCTCCCCAACTTGCTTCTTATTCATGATGGTTGTGGAGGAATAGAAACACTGACTAAGACACTCCATTGTGAAATGGTACCATATTTTCTGTACCCATTCCTCTGTTGAAGGATCTGGGTTCTTTCCAACTTTTAGCTATTATGAATGAGACTACTATGAACATAGTTGGCCATGTGTCTTTGTTATATGTTAGAGAAAATTTGGGTGTATGCTCAGGAGTGGTATAGCTAGGTCCTCAGATAGTACTATGTCCAATTTTCTGAGGCACCACCAGATTGATTTCAAGAGTGATTGTACCAGCTTGCAATGCCACCAGCATTGTAGGACGATTCCTCTTTCTGTATATCCTCACCAGCATCTGCTGTCACCTGTGTTTTTGAGAAGTTCTGACTGGTGCGAGGTGGAATCTCAGGGTTGTTTTGATTTGCATTTCCCTGATGAGTCAGGATGTCCAACATTTCTTTACTTATTGGCTATTGGGGTTTCCTCAGTTGAGAATTCTTTATTTAGTTCCGTACCCCATTTTATAATAGGGTTATTTGGTTCTATGGAGTCTAACTTCTTGAGGTCTTACTGTATATTAGATATTAGACTTTTTGCAGATGTAGGATTGGTAAAGACTTTTTCCCAATCTGTAGGTTGCCATTTTGTCCTGATGACAGTGTCTGTTTCCTTATAGAGACTTTTCAATTTTATGAGATCCCATTTGTTTATAGTTGATCTTAGAACCTGGACCATTGATAGGTAGGTGTGGGAGTATTCTCATAGAAGCAGGGGAGAGATGAGGTGGGATAGGGGATTTTTAGAGTGGAAACTGGGAAGGGGGATAATATTTGAAATGTAATTAAACAAAATAACTAATAAAAATTAAGAAGTTAACTTTAATAAGTTTTTTAGTTAAGGTTTTTAGCTCTTACTGAAACATCAAACAGTAAAGATTTCTGAGAGCTTATTTAAAAAGAGTTGTTTCATGTGAAAGATCTGTATGACAAGCACTTCAAGACTCTGAAGAAGGAAATGGAAGCAGACCTCAAAAAATGGAAAAATCTCCCATGCTCATGGAGCGGCAGGATTAATATAGTTAAAATGGCCATTTTGCCAAAAGCAATATACAGATTCAACGTAATACCCATTAAAATCCCAATTCAATTCTTCAGAGAGTTAGAAAGAGCAATTCTCAAATTCATCTGGAATAACAAAAAACCCAGGATAGCTAAAACTATTCTTAACAACATAAGAACTTCTGGGGGGAATCAGTATCCCTGACCTCAAGCAATACTACAGAGCAATAGTGTTAAAAACTGCATGGTATTGGTACAGTGACAGGCAGGAGGATCAATGGAACAGGATTGAAGATCCAGAAATGAACCCACACACTTATGGCAACTTGATCCTCGACAAGGAGCTGAAAACATCCAATGGAAAAAAGATAGCCTTTTCAACAAATGGTGCTGGTTCAACTGGAGGTCAGCATGCAGAAGAATGCGAATTGATCCATCCTTGTCTCCTTGTACTAAGCTCAAATCCAAATGGATCAAGGACCTCCACATAAAGCCAGACACTCTGAAGCTAATAGAAAAGAAATTGGGGAAGACCCTGGAGGACATTGGTACAGGGGAAAAGTTCCTGAACAGAACACCAATAGTGTATGCTCTAAGATCAAGAATTGAGAAATGGGGCCTCATAAAATTACAAAGTTTCCTTTCCAATTGGTATCCCTTTGACCTCCTTATGTTGTCGAATTGCCTGAGCTAGTACCTCAAGTACAATATTGAAAAGATAAGGAGAAAGGGGACAGCCTTGTCTGGTCCCTGATTTCAGTGGGATTGCTTCAAGTTTCTCTCCATTTAGTTTGATGCTGGCTACCGGTTTGCTGTATATTGCTTTTACTATGTTTAGGTATGGGCCTTGAATTCCTGTTCTCTCCAAGACTTTAAGCATGAAAGGATGCTGAATTTTGTCAAATGCTTTTTCAGCATCCAATGAAATGACCATGTGGTTTTGTTCTTTGAGTTTGTTTATGTAGTGGATTGCATTGATGGATTTCTGTATATTGAACCAACCCTGCATCCCTGGGATAAAGCCTACTTGATCGTGGTGGATGATCGTTTTGATGTGTTCTTGGATTTGGTTGGCAAGAATTTTATTGAGTATTTTTGTATCGATGTTCATAAGAAAAATTGGTCTGAAGTTCTCTTTATTTGTTAGATCTTTGTGTGGTTTTGGTATCAGTGTAATTGTGGCTTCGTAGAAGGAATTGGGTAGTGTTCTTCTGTTTCTACTTTGTGAAATAGTTTGAAGAGTATTGGTGTTAACTCTTCTTTGAAGGTCTGATAGAATTCTGCACTGAAACCATCTGGTCCTGTGCTTTTTTTGGTTGGAAGACTTTCTATGACTCCTTCAATTTCTTTAGGCATTATGGGACTGTTTAGATGGTCTAGTTGGTCCTGATTTATTTTTGGTATTTGGTATCTGTCAAGGAAATTGTCCATTTCCTCCAGATTCTCAAGTTGTGTTGAGTACAGGCTCTTGTAGTAGGATCTGATGATTTTTTGGATTTCCTCAGTTTCCGTTGTTAAATCTCCCTTTTCATTTCTAAGTTTGTTAATTTGGATGCTTTCTCTGTGCCCTTTGGTCAGTCTGGCTAAGGGTTTATTTATCTTGTTGATTTTCTCAAAGAACCAGCTCCTGGTTTTGTTGATTCTTTGTATGGTTCTCTTTGTTTCTACTTGATTGATTTCGGCCCTTAGTGTGATGATTTCCTGCCGTCTACTCCTCCTGGGTTAAATAGCTTCTTTTTGTTCCAGGGCTTTCAAGTGTGTCATTAAGCTATTAGTGTATGCTCTCTCCATTTTCTTTTTGGAGACACTCAGGGCTATGAGTTTTCCTCTTAGCACTGCTTTCATTGTGTCCCATAGATTTGGGTATGTTGTGTCTTCATTTCCATTGTGTTCTAAAAAGTCTTTAATTTCTTTCTTTATTTCTTCCTTGACCAAGGTATCATTGAGTAGAATATTGTTCAATTTCCACGTGTATGTGGGTTTTCTGTTGTTTTTGTTGCTATTGAAGATCACTTTTACTCCATAGTGATCTGATAGGAGGCATGGGATTAGTTCGATCTTCTTATATTTGTTGAGGTCTGTCTTGTGACCAATTATATGGTCGATTTTGGAGAAGGTACCATGAGGTGCTGAGAAAAAGGTATATTCTTTTGCTTTAGGATAGAATGTTCTCTCTATATATATATGTTAAATCTAATTGGTCCAAAGCTTCAATTAGTTTCATTATGTCACTGTTTAGTTTCTGTTTTCCTGATCGGTCCATTGAGGAAAGTGCAGTGTTGAAGTCACCCACAATTATTGTGTTAGGTGCAATGTGTGCCTTGAGCTTTAATAAAGTTTCTTTTACGAAAGAGGGTGCCCTTGCATTTGGAGCATAGATGTTCACGATTGAGAGTTCTTCTTGTTGTATTTTTCCTTTGACCAGCAAGAAGTGTCCCTCAGAGTCTTTTATGATGACTTTGGGTTGAAAGTCAATTTTATCTGATATTAAAATGGCTACTCCAGCTTGTTTCCTGAGACCATTTGCTTGTAAAATTGTCTTCCAGCCTTTTACTCCAAGGTAGTGTTTGTCTTTGACCCTTAGGTGTGTTTCCTCTAAGCAGCAAAATGTAGGGTCCTGTTTATGTATCCAGTCAGTTAGTCTATGTCTTTTTATTGGGGCATTGAGTCCATTGATGTTAAGAGATTTTAAGGAATAGTGATTGTTACTTCCTGTCTTTTTGAAGTTATTTTTTAAATTTGATTGGTTAACTTCTTTTGGGTTTGATGAAAGGTTACTATCTTGCTTTTTCCAAGGTGAAGTTTCCCTCCTTGTATTGGTGTTTTCCTCTTATTATCCTTTGTAGGGCTGGGTTCGTGGATAGATATTGGGTAAACTTGGTTTTGTCATGGAGTATCTTAGTTTCTCCATCTACAGTGATTGAGAGTTTTGCTGGATATAGTAGTTTTGGCGGGCATTTGTGTTCTCTTAGAGTCTGCATGAGATCAGCCCAGGATCTTCTAGACTTCATAGTCTCAAGTGAAAAGTCTGCTGTGATTCTGATAGGTCTTCCTTTATATATTACTTGGCCTTTTTCTCTTACTGCCTTTAATAATCTTTCTTTGTTTAGTACATTTGGTGTTTTGATTATTATGTGACGCTAGGTATTTCTGTTCTGGTCCAGTCTGTTTGGAGTTCTGTAGGCTTCTTGTATATTCATGGACATCTCTCTCTTTAGGTTAGGGAAGTTTTCTTCCATAATTTTATTGAAGATATTTGCTGGCCCTTTAAGTTGTAAATCTTCACTCTCATCTATGCCTATAATCCTTAGGTTTGGTCTTCTCATTGTGTCCTGGATTTCCTCGATATTTTGGGTTACAAGCTTTCTGCTTTTTGCATTTTCTTTAACTGTTGAGTCCATGGTTTCTATGGAATCTTCAGCATCTGAGATTCTTTCTTCTATCTCTTGTATTCTGTTGTTGATATTTGCATCTCTGTCCCCTGATTTCTTCCCAAGGCTTTCTATCTCCAAAGTTGTCTCCCTTTGAGTTTTCTTAGTTGTTTCTTCTTCTGATTTTAGATCCCGGATTATTTTGCTTAGCTCCTTCACTTTCTTGTTTGTGCTTTCTTGTAATTCTTTAAGAGATTTTTGTGTTTCTTCTTTCATGGACCTCAGCCTGTTGACCAAAGCTCTCCTGTATTTCTTTAATTGTTTTTTGCATTTCCTCTTTATTGGCTTCTGTATTCTCCTGGGTTTCTTTCAATGATTTTTGTGTTCCCCTTGCAATGGCTTCTAAATTTTGATCTATTTTCTCCTGAATTTCTTTAAGTATGTCCTTCATGTGTTCCTGTACCAGCATCATGACCAGTAATTTTAAATCCAAATCTTGTTTTACTGGTGTGATAGGGTATCCAGGACATGCTGGTAAAGGAGAATTGGGTTAAGATATTGCCATATTGCCTTGATTTCTGTTAGTGACGTTCCTGCGTCTGCCTTTTGCCATCTAGTTCTCACTGGTGTTAGTTGGTGTTGTCAATGCTGGACTCACCAGTGCAAGCTGCCCCTTCCCAGGTGGCCTCTGGTGCACAGCTTACCTCCTGCACTGCCTGGAGACAGGGTGTTGTTGTCCAGGCTGTTCAGACCCCAAGCAGATACCTGAAGGCTCCTGCTGAGGCCTGCTGGATTTACTGGAGCACACCGACTTCTCCCTGCTGGCCGCCCGGAAGCCCCACTTGCCTCTTTCAGGAACTGGAGATGTGGTGTTGCAGCTCAGGCTGATCTGGATCCGGAAGCGGAGAGGTCTGAGGGCTACCGCCGGAGGCCTCAGCACTGAAGCCTAAGCTCTGTGCCACAGGAACAAGCTGTGCTGTGAGCTCCTAGACTGCCTCTCGGTGCACACTAGGTCTCGCACACTTCCTGGAGACCGAGTGCTGTGGCCCAGGCTGTTCAGATCCCAAAGCAGGCACCTGAAGGCCCCAGCTGGGGCCTGCTGGATTCACTGGAGCACACCGACTTCTCCCCGCTGGCTGCCCGGAAGCCCCACTTGCCATGGTTCGTCAATTCTTGATCTTATAGCATAAGCTATGTGTGTTCTGTTCAGGAACTATTCCCCTGTGCCCATGTCCTCAAGGGTCTTCTGAAGTTTCTTTTCTATTAGTTTCAGTGTGTCTGGTTTTATGTGGGGGTCCTTGATCCACTTGGAGTTGAGCTTAGTACAAAGCGATAAGAATGGATCGAATCGCATTGTTCTGCATGCTGACCACCAGTTGAGCCAGCACCATTTGTTGAAAAGGCTATCTTTTTTCTTTTGGATGGTTTTAGATCCTTTGTCAAAGATCAAGAGACCATAGGTGTGTGGGTTCATTTCTGGGTCTTCAATACTATTCCATTGATCTACCTGCCAGTCACTGTACCAATACCATGCAGTTTTTAACACTATTGCTCTGTAGTACTGCTTGAGGTCTGGATACTGATTCCCATGGAAGTTCTTTTGCTGTTGATAATAGTTTTAGCTATCCTGGATTTTTTGTTATTCCAGAAGAATTTGAGAATTGCTCTTTTTAACTCTATAAAGAACTGAGTTGGGATTTTGATGGGGATTGCATTGAATCTGTATATTGCTTTAGGCAAGATGGCCATTTTTACTAAATTAATCCTGCCAATCCACGAGCATGGAAGATTCTTCCATTTTCTGAGGTCTTCTTTGATTCCCTTCTTAGAGACCCCAAGTTCTTGTCATACAGATCTTACACTTGTTTGATTCGAGTCACACCAAGATACTTTATATTGTTTGTGGCTATTGTGAAGGGTGTCATTTTCCCAATTTCTTTCTCAGCCTGTTTATCTTTTGAGTATAGGAAGACTACTGATTTGTTTGAGTTGATTTTATAAGCTACCACTTTGCTGAAGTTGTTTATCAGCTGTAGGAGTTATCTGGTAGAGTTTTTTGGGTCGCTTAAATATACTATCATATCATATGCAAATAGTGATAATTTGTCTTCTTCCTTTCCAATTTATATCACTTTGATCTCCTTATGCTGTCTAATTACTCTAGCTAGAACTTCAAGTACTATATTTAAAAGATATGGAGAGAGGGGGCAGCCTTGTCTAGTCACTGATTTTAGTGAGATTGCTTCAAGTTTCTCTCCATTTAGTTTGATGCTGGCTACTGGTTTGCTGTATATTGCTTTTGCTATGTTTAGATATGGACATTGAATTCCTGTTCTTTCCAAGACTTTTAGTATAAAAGGATGCTGAATTTTGTCAAATGCTTTTTCAGCATCCAATGAAATGACCATGTGGTTTTTTTCTTTGAGTTTGTTTATGTAGTGCATCACATTGATGGATATATTGAATGATCCCTGCATCCCTGGGATGAAGCCTACTTGATTATGGTGAATGATCATTTTGATGTGTTTTTGTATTCTATTGGCAAGAATTTTATTGAGTATTTTATATCAATATTCATAATGGATATTGGCCTGTAGTTCTCCTTTTTTTGTTGGAACTTTGTGTGGTTTTGGTATCAGCATATTATGGCTTCATAGAAGGAGTTGGGTAGTGTTCCTTCTGTTTCTGTTTTGTGGAATTATTTCAAATTATTGAATTGGTGTTAGGTCTTCTTTGAAAGTCTGATATAATTCAGCACTAAAACCATCTGGTCCTGTGCTTTTTTTGGTTGGAAGACTTTCTATGACCCCTTCTGTTTCCTTAGGGGTTAAGGGATTGTTTAGATGATCTATTTGATCCTGATTTAATTTTGGTATTTAGTATCTGTCTAGGAAATTGTTCATTTCCTCCAGATTTTCCAGTTGTGTTGCTTATATGCTTTTGTATTAGGATCTGATGATTTTTTGAATTTCCTCAGTTTCTGTTGTAATATCTCCCTTCTCATTTCTAATTTTGTTAATTTGGATGCTGTCTCTGTGCTCTTTGGTTAGTCTGGCTAAGGATTTATCTATCTTGTTGATTTTCTCAAAGAACCAGCTCCTGGTTTTCTTGATTCTTTTTATGGTTCTCTTTGTTTTCACTTGATTGATTTCAACCCTGAGTTTGATGATTTCCTGTCTTCTACTCCTCCTGGGTGAATTAGATTCTATTTCTTCCAGGGCTTTCAGGTTTGCCATTAAGCTGCTAGTGTATGCTCTCTCCAGTTTCTTTTTAGAGGCACTCAGGGCTATGGGTTTTCCTCTTATCACTGCTTTCATTGTGTCCCTTAGAATTGGGTATGTTGTTCCTTCATTTTCATTAAATTCTAACAAGTCTTTGATTTCTTTCTTCTTTGGCCAAGGCATCGAGTAGAGTATTGTTCAGCCTCCATGTGTATGTGGGCTTTCTGTTGTTTTTGTTGGTAATGAAGATCACTCTTACTCCATAGTGATTTGATAGGAGGCATGAGATTAGTTAGATCTTCTTATACTTTTTGAGGTTTGTCTTGTGACCAATTATATCGGTGATTTTGGAGAAGGTACTATGAGGTGCTGAGAAAAAGGTATATTAATTTGCTTTAGGATGAAATGCGCTCTCTCTCTCTCTCTCTCTCTCTCTCTCTCTCTTTCTCTCTCTCCATATATATATATATATATATATATATATATATATATATATATATATATATATATATATATATGCTAAATCTCATTGGTCCAATGCTTCTATTAGTTTCTATTAGTTTCACTGAATCCCTGTTTAGTTTCTGTTTTCCTGATCTGTCCATTGAGGAGAGTGGAGTGTTGAAGTCAACCACAATTATTGTGTTAGGTGCAATGTGTGTTTTGAGCTTTAGTAAAGTTTCTTTTATGAATGAGGGTGCCCTTGCATTTGGGTCATATATGTTCAGAATTGAGAGTTCCTCTTGGTGGATTTTTCCTTTGACCAGCAAGAAGTGTCTTTCCATGTCTCTTTTGATGACATTAGGTTGAAAATCAATTTTATATGATATTAGAATGGCGACTCTGGCTTGTTTCCTAAGACCATTTGCTTGTAAAATTGTTTTCCATCCTTTTACTCTGAGGTAGTGCTTGTTTTTGACACTGAGGTGTCTTTCCTGTAAGCAGCAAAATGTAGGGTCCTATTTATGTATCCAGTCTGTTAGTCTGTGTCTTTTTATTGGGGAATAGAGCCCATTGATGTTAAGAGATATTAAGGAATAGTGATTATTACTTCCTGTATTTTTTTAATGTTATTTTTATATTTGAGTGGTTGTCTTCTTTTGGGGTTGATGAAAGAAAGTTACTATCTAGCTATTTCCAGGGTGTAGTCTCCCTTCTTTTATTGGTGTTTTCCACCTACTATCCTTTGTAGTGCTGGGTTTGTGGAAAGATATTGTGTAAATTTGGTTTTGTCATGGAATATCTTGCTTTCTCCATCTATGGTGATTGAAAGTTTTGCTGAGTATAGTAGTCTTGGCTGACATTTGTCTTCTCTTAGAGTCTGCATGAGATCTGCCCAGGATCTTCTAACTTTTATGGTCTCTGGTGAGAAGTCTGGTGTGATTCTGATAGGTCATCATTTATATGTTACTTGGCCTTTTTCTCTTGCTGCCTTTAATATTCTTTCTTTCTTTAGTACATTTGGGGTTTTGATTATTATGCGATGGGAGGTATTTCTGCTAAGGTCCAGTCTGTTTGGAGTTATGTAGGCTTCTTTTATATTCATGGGCATCTTTCTCTCTTTAGGTTAGGGAAGTTTTCTTCCATAATTTTGTTGAAGATATTTGCTGGCCCTTTAAGTTAAATTTTCATTCTCATCTATACCTATAATCCGTAGGTTTGATCTTCTCATTGTGTCCTAGATTTCCTGGATATTTTGGGATACAAGCTTTTTGCTTTTTGCATTTTCTTTGACTGTTGAGTCCATTGTTTCTATGGTATCTTTGGCATCTGTTATTCTTTCTTCTATCTCTTGTATTCTGCTATTGATATTTGCATCTATAGCCCCTGATTTCTTCCCAAGGTTTTCTATCTCCAAAGTTGTCTCCCTTTGTGATTTCTTAGTTGTTTCTACTTCTGTTTTTAGATCCTGGATGGTTTTGCTCAGTTCCTTCAATTGTTTGTTTGTTTTTTCCTGTATTTTTTAATAGATTTTTGTTTCCTCTTTCATGACTTCTGCCTATTGACCCAATTTCTCCAGCATTTCTTTAAGTGATTTTTTTTTGTGTGTTTCCTCTTCATTGGCTTCTATCTGTTGAGCCATATTCTCTTGAATTTCTTTAAGTGATTTTTGTGTTTCCATTGTATGGGCTTCTAACTTAGTCATGTTCCCCTGTATTTCTTTTTAAGAGATTTATTTATGTCCTTTTTGTGTTCCTCAAACAACATTATGACCAGTGATTTTTAAATCCAAATCTTGCTGGGTGGTGGTGAGGCACACCTTTAATCCTAGCACTTGGGAGGTAGAGGCAGGCGGATTTCTGAGTTTGAGGCCAGCCTGTTCTACAAAGTGAGTTCCAGGACAGCCAGGGCTACACAGAGAATCCCTGTCTCGAAAAATCAAAAAGAAAACAAAAACAAAAACAAAAAAAGAAAATCTTTAAATACAAATCTTGGTTTTCTGGTGTGTTGGGGTATCCGGGACTTGCTGTTGTTGGAGAATTGCATTCAGACACTGTCATATTGCCTTGATTTCTGTTAGTAACATTCTTGTGTTTGCCTTTTGTCATCTGGTTATCTCTGGTGTTAGTTGGTTCTACTGTCACTGGCTGGTGCTTGGACCTCCTCTGGGCCTGTAAGGCTATTTCCACATCCCTAGATGACTGGGTTCCCCCTGGCACAGATTGCTGATGTGCTGCCCTATTCTTGGGTGCCATTGGAGCCCTAGTGTGCCTTGTCCCAAGCAATGCTATACTCAAGTTGTCTTTGTGTACCTGGTGTTGCCTGTCTCGTTTGTCCAGTAGTGAAGATGGTTGAAACCATGAGGACACCCTACAAGCACTGATCACTCTGTAGGTTAAACGGCCCAGGACAGGGCTTGCTGCTGGATTTCAAATGCACTGTTGATGCTGGTTCTCAAATGTCCTGCTTCTACCGAATAACCTGCTCCTGTCTGTTCTTGAGAGAGTATCAGATGATCAGGTAGACCTGTGTCAGATGTGGCACGGGTCTACCACATCAGATGGAAAGGGGCAGTGGTGATTAATCTGCTCCTGCTGGTTCTCTAGAGCGTATCAGGAAGTGGGATCTTCCCTGTGTCAGATGCAGCACGGGTCTCTGGCTGAGCTGGCTGCTTGGCCACAGGAGCTAAGATGGAGGGGACCTTAGACCACTGGGCTCCCTTTAACAGTGGGACTTCCTGCAGGTCAGATGTTCCCACACAGGATACATGCCCAGGCAGCTGTAGAGCTGCCCGGGCTCCCTTGTGCAGATGGAACCCAGGCAGGCTGTGTCCTGAGCAATCCTTCACTCTGGTGTCCTCTGCATACCTGGCTGAGCTGCTGCTTTGTCACTGGATCCAAAATGGTGGCAACATTGAACCAGGGCTCAGTCTAACTGCGGGACTCCCTGCAGGTCAGATGCTTTCCTGGAGGATATGTGCCCAAACAGCTGTAGAGCTGCCCAGCTTCCATGGGCAGAAGGAATCCAGGCAGGCTGTGACCCAAGCGATCTCCCACTCAGATGTTCCCTGCACACTGGGCTGACCTGGCTGCTTGGCCACAGTAGCCAAGATGTTTTTTTTGCAGATATCTTAAAGTATTTATTTTATTCTGTCTGCTTTTTGTAATTTAATTTCTCATAGCTGTAAAGCTTCCTTTTTGAGGTATATCACAAAAGTATTTATTTTTGTTTTTCACAGAGATTTTAACTATTCTTACTAGTTTCATCAATATTCTACTGATCATTGCATTATTTATTGTTCTTTATGAATTTTCTTTAGTTACATGTAGTAACTGTTAAGTGAAAAATGAAACTGGCAACAGCAGACAGTCCAGAATGGAAGCTACAGATAATTCCCTTTAATAAGGATTATCAGAATGAAAAGATCTCGAGGCTATGAATGAGACTCAATGTGGAAATGAGAGCATTAAACCGAAACAATGCAATATATGCAGATTTCAAAATGTTTGAGCCCTAAAAGAAGGAAATAGTTTCATTTTAAGCCTGGGTAGAGACATTATTAAGAGTGAGAATGGAGAGGGAGCGGGAAAGGGAGGAGAAGGAGACAGACCAAAAGACACAGACAGAAGTTATGAAAGGGCATGTGAGGGGAAGGCCAGAAGTGTCTTTTCAGAGAACGTCCTTCAGAGAAATAGTACCAACAATTGTCTTAAGGAGTTTTGGATTACTCTTCAGACAAATGGAAAGGTCTTAGTTTTCATAAACTTTTTGAGTTGCTAAGATGCTTCACATCACATGATTTAGTTAAAAAAAAATCACACATGACAGAGCACGAATGGAGAAATTCAGTACCATGAATCATGGGCTACTGTTAGACAACAACCATAGATAACTTCTTATTCTCTGTGCCATGAGGGTCTTCAGGGCAGTGTGACTTGATCAGTTGGGGAACTGGCTTAATGGTGTAGGTCAGTATTCTAAAAGTGAGCGTCTTTATATCTTAGAAATCTGCCTTAAAAATCCCATTTGTCTTTAAGTTAATTCAGCTAATCATGATTTCAATTATATAACCATGAACACTCTAGTGTAATTACTGATTTCCTTATGCCTTTTGATTTCTTGATTGGTTTGATTGTTATTTGTACTTTTCTTTCACTTGTTCATTTACTGAGTTTTCTATGTATAAATCTTTTCTAATCCTCATTTGCTACTTTATTTTTCTCATGAAGTTTATTCTTTACAAAACTCTTGTGTAAATGTGACTGTCTTTATCCTCTGTGCTAAGACTTCTTTTAAATATCTTCTACAATGTTGGCT
Source organism: Apodemus sylvaticus (assembly GCF_947179515.1). Classification (NCBI taxonomy): domain Eukaryota; kingdom Metazoa; phylum Chordata; class Mammalia; order Rodentia; family Muridae; genus Apodemus; species Apodemus sylvaticus. Next base: position 69,730,244 of record NC_067495.1, read on the forward strand.
TAGTTGTCATGGAACTTATCTTTATTGTCTTTAGTTATCCAGCAATTTTAAATGATAAGTTTCCAGAATATTTTCTTGTTCATGTACAGGTATTTACTTTCAAGTCTTACAATATATTATTCCATGCTTTTCTATGGTATAGTGTTTTAATGTTCAGCTGTAGGTTATTCTGATGAGTTTATCTTTTAGTTGAGTCAGTGAGCATTGCTTTGTATATTTAGTATTGTTTCCTTAATTAATTTATATGATTTTTGAATAATATTTGAGCTAATTTTAAGAACTAGTCCCTTGCATGTTTTGATAATTCAACCATTAAGTATCTTTAGATTCAGATATTGAAGAGTTGTGATTCATTTAGAGGAGTTTGGTTGCCCTGACTTTCATGCTTCTAATGTTTCTAAGTTGGGAATTGTTCCATATTCCCAACAGATATTACTGCTGGTTATATTTGGGTACTGGTTTTTAATGCCTTACTACCCTGCCTTATTACTCAGATGGGAAAAAACAAATAACTTCCACTCTATCAAGAAAACAAATCTAGACAACATAATATGCAACTACAAGAAAGACATGATCTCAATAAAGAGAAGTGGCAAAATTAATGTATAATTAACTGTGAAGATAAATTTTAAGATAAAAATCAACAATAATAATTGAATTAATTATACATTAATTTTGAATGATAAAATATAAATATACGATAGTAAATGATACATAAAATTACAGAAAGGAAATAGGATAAATTTATGCATGCAAAACTATTTTAACAACTAAAATAATCTATATACAATACAAATATATGAAAAAGTAAAACACAAAGAATCAGGAAAGAAAAAGTGAAAAATTCTCTTAAAATATATGAAAAAATTTGAAGAATTGTACATATTCTCTAATATTAGAATCTGCCAAGTACAGAGGGTATTGCACAAAAGCTGGGGCCTTTTGTCATTTCTGACATTCAGGGTAGAGAAATAAATGGACTGAGGTCAGCTCAAGTGTCATTTGTCCATCTCAGGGCCACGGTAATATTTTCAGGTTACATTCTCTGCATACTTAGAGCCATTACTCACTGATTTGAATTTTGTATTCTGTGTGCTGAATGTTTTCTTAGTCATTCCAAGCTAAGTGGTGACTTTTGGGTGTATTGCAAATAGGAGGAAGTTGACAGAGCACTAAGATATATGTTGTGAAGAAAATAGAAAAACAAATGAGCATATCAATCTGTTTCTAGAAGACTACCTAGTGGTAAGTCACCACGAAGAAAGATGGAGGCTTTAGAAATTGAGTTATTTTTTTTTGGTGTAGGGTGAATACTAACATTCCATCTATTGCAAGCTATATGCAATTGGGGGGTATCACTGGATTCCATGTTAGTTATTGCACATAGACATAGGGATACACTTCTATGTTGAAAAGATTGTTGTTTGATTCTCTACATAAAAGATGGGAACATAAACCAACATGCAAATATACGTGGAAATTCCTGTATAACCAAATTCCTTCACTCCCTGAACTGCTCAGTGTATACATGCTCTCCTGTCCAACCCTCTCCATTTCTAGTGAAACCTCTTGTACTTAGCTTACCATTCTGTAGCAGGATGTCTTTAAGCTACATGACTTATAATTGTTAGTTTTACTTAGGACCTGTCAGTAGCTCAACATAAAGAAATAAACTCTTTCTCAAGAGGCTACTTGAGTATAACACTACATATATGGAATGTTAAAATGGATTTCTTTTTGAACAATGACCTGATTCATAGGAATAACCACTGTCTCCAATTCCCCTACTTAATTTAAAGCTTGAAAAATGGTGAGTTTCTCTGTTCTTAATGCATCTGAATGCCTTTTCTTGTAGTGGCAGCTTTAGCTTCCCCTTTTACCCTTGGAGATCTGGAACTAACGTTGTGGGAAGTTTTTTGTTTCATATTTGTCTTATTACTCTTTAATGATATCTGAAGCTTTCCTCACTTCCCCACTGGGGAATAGATTATTTCTATTGTTACCACGTTCACAGATTCATCAAATAGCAGTTTCTAGTTTGTCATCTCACACTGACATACCCACACACACACACATTCTGTATCTCAATAGTCTAAGTCAGCATCAGCTAGAATACTGGAAGAGTCAATGAAACATTCCTGACACAAAGTATTTATCTCTGTAGTTATATCTTGCAGATTATATAGTAATTTTAGAAACTCATAATTTTCTTGCTTGCTTTTCTTTTCAATGGGATAAATGGTAATAAAGATTCTGGAATATGTTAAAATTAAGAAACCAATTCATAAAGTGATATTTCTCATAGATTGTATGAGTCATTAATCAATTTCTCTCTTTCCGTCTCTGTACCTCTTCTTTCCTCCATCCCTCTGTCCATCTGTCCTTCTCTGTCCTTTTTGTGAAGCACTGGAGAGTGAACCTAGACTCTTTAGAATACTAGGTAAGTGCTTTATAAAAAATTGTACCCATCAACTTAAAATAACCAAACGTAATTTTGAGACAGGTTTTCAGTAATTTTGACAGTTTATAATCATTTTACAGGTAGGCCTTAACTTTTAATTCACCTTAAACTTTTAATTCATATTGGCTAGATGAGATTATGGGTTTACATCAACACAATTCCCTATATTTTATTTATACAAATGAATTTTTCAAATTTCTTAATATTTTTTGTTCCAGAACCACAAACTCAATTGTATCTCCAAGTCCAAAAGATATATTTGTACTCTTTAGCAATGAAATCAGATTTTAAAGATTATAGAGAGCAGTTATATTCACAATAACCCAAATAAGAAATAACCTTTGTATTTATCATTAGTATAAATGCATTATAGTTGAAGCAGGCAGTGAACTCTTGCCCAACAATGAACAGGAATAAGTGAATACATTTAACCCCACATATAAATTTCAAGCGCATTATGAAATATATATAAACACAAATGAGATAAAATTGATATGGTTTTGGTTGATAACAACTGATTCATGCAACTTATAAATGCTTCAAAAATAGACTCCTGAAAGTAAAATATGTGATAAAATATATTACTAACATTTTACCTGCAACATATGTAAAATGGAGATTGATGAGTGTTTACTATACAATCCCTTCAATTTTTTGTAATTGAAGTTTTTCATAATAATTTTTTAGATTGAATTCACAATAATCACAATCTTGAAACAATATTTTTTACAGTTATCACAGATTCTTATTCAGGTAGTTAACAATCATATTTTTACTTTTACTACTCTAGAAAGGGAATATCTTGATTTTCATTGGTTTTATGGTACCCAATGTATTCTAATGTCTATTAACAAGGGCTGATGTTGTGTGGCCTGAACTATTATCCATGGAAAGTTTCCTGCAAACCTGTTAACAATGCCATGTTTGGAATTATCCAATGTATCTGTGTCTCAGATAATCCCAGTCTTAAACTTACTGGAAGACTGAAATAATTCTTCCTGCTGAGATTCAGCACAATCAGCCATAATCTTACAAACAGATGAATCAAAATGATTTGAGCACACAATGATTTTAAGGAATGATTCATACTGTTGGTACATCATAGCTATAAATGCATGCTGTGCACCATTCATTGCTGAATAGAATACAGAGAGAATCAAATAGATCCATTTCAATGAGTAGTACTTACATTTTTAAAAATCCCACTCTCTAGTAAAACGACCTGTTTCTAATTACCTCTGAATTATGTTTTTCTCCTGTTTCTTTAGTATGTTCCTGTTTAGGCCAGACTTATCAGCAATTAATTGGATCACATAGCAAATTCTTCCGAAAGTCATTTCTTTAAATATATAGAGAGAACTACAAGAACTTACAAGAACAGCTATTTTTGTTTTGTGATTCATGAGAGAAGCTAAGAAAAATATCCATAGTTAAAAAAAAATCAATTGCCAAGGGGATCATTTTTGTCTAAGCCATCATAGGTTTCTCTAGAAAATGTGTAAATTATGTATATTGAGCACGCTAAATTTGATGATATATGCTACTCCATACTTGAAAAGAAAGTCCATGTCAAATATGGTGTGTTATTTGAAAATTGTTTATCTAAGCAGAATAATGATCCTTAACAGAAATACCTGAAAGAAATTGAAGCTTGATGGCTAGGGCCCAGGATATTGAAGGAGCTTTTATTTCATGACCAAGTTCAGTCTTCAGTTGAATATTTTCTATTTAGGTGTCATGGGTTTCTATATTTCTCCTAGAGTGTCTTTAGTGCATATGATAAGTCTCAAAGTACTATATCCACATATTTTCTCTCTGTCTGTCCTTGGTACTCTACTTTATTCAAAATTCATAAAAAAACTGCTCTATTTGTGACAGGATATAATAAATAACATCTTCCATATATTCAGAAATAAGTAATGTTCTCTCATAACACAGCCTCAGTTAAGTATCAGGTAAAGTTATAAGTTATTATATTTGCAAAAATTTTAATAGTTTCGAACGTATTTTGAGACATTTCCGTTTGATTCTCATAAAAACTGGAAAGAATAAACAGGTCAGTTATTATTCAATCATGAATCTAAGATCATTAATATTATAATTTATTATCATGATGAGTACATTTGTACATGGCATTGAGACTTCTACTATTTAATTGATGTTGTCTTTTTATAGGAAAAACGAGTGGTCCCTTTATGATATGCAATACTTTTTAAAATGTACCAATATTCTCTTTTAATTTTGTGTTTTACTTTTTCTCTTTGGGAATCTAGACTTCCTAAATCATCAGAAAGGATATTTTATGCTTTATTTTTGTACATTGTTTCCATGTAAATATGTATGTGAGATTTACTTGTGTACATTATTTTCATGCAAATATGTATGCTCATGTATGTGAGAACATGTTCACATTTCTGGAAGCCAAATGTCTATACTGGGTATCTTCTTTTTTTTTTTTATTCGATATATTTTTTATTTATATTTCCAATGGTTTCCCCTTTTCTAGACCCCCACTCCCCGAAAGTCCCATCAGCCCCCTTCTCTCCCCCTGTCCTCCCACCCACTCCTTCCCACTTCCTCGTTCTGGTATTGCCCTATACTGCTTCACTGAGTCTTTCCAGAACAAAGGGCCATTCCTCCTTTCTTCTTGTACCTCATTTGATGTGTGGATTATGTTTTGGGTATTCCAGTTTTCTAGGTTAATATCAACTTATTAGTGAGTACATACCATGATTCATCTTTTGAGTCTGGGTTACCTCACTTAGTATGATGTTCTCCAGCTCCATCCATTTGCCTAAGAATTTCATGAATTCATTGTTTCTAATGGCTGAATAAGTAATCCATTGTGTAGATATACCACATTTTTTGCATCCACTCTTCTGTTGAGGGATACCTGGGTTCTTTCCAGCATCTGGCAATTATAAATAGGGCTGCTATGAACATAGTAGAACATGTATCCTTATTACATGGTGGGGAGTCATCTGGGTATATGCCCAGGAGTGGTATAGCAGGATCTTCTGGAAGTGAGGTGCCCAGTTTTTGGAGGAACTGCCAGACTGATTTCCAGAGTGATTGTACCAATTTGCAACCCCACCAGCAGTGGAGGAGTGTTCCTCTTTCTCCACATCCTCACCAACACCTGCTGTCTCCTGAATTTTTAATCTTAGCCATTCTGACTGGTGTAAGGTAAAATCTCAGGGTTGTTTTGATTTGCATTTCCCTAATGACTAATGAAGTTGAGCATTTTTTAAGATGCTTCTCTGCCATCCGAAGTTCTTCAGGTGAGAATTCTTTGTTTAACTCTGTACCCCATTTTTTAATAGGGTTGTTCGGTTTTCTGGAGTCTAACTTCTTGAGTTCTTTATATATATTGGATATTAGCCCTCTATCTGATGTAGGATTGGTGAAGATCTTTCCCCAATTTGTTGGTTGCCGATTGGTCCTCTTGATGGTGTCCTTTGCCTTACAGAAACTTTGTAATTTTATGAGGTCCCATTTGTCAATTCTTGATCTTAGAGCATAAGCTATTGGTGTTCTGTTCAGAAACTTTCTCCCTGTACCGATGTCCTCAAGGGTCTTCCCCAGTTTCTTTTCTATTAGCTTCAGAGTGTCTGGCTTTATGTGGAGGTCCTTGATCCATTTGGAGTTGAACTTAGTACAAGGAGACAGGGATGGATCAATTCGCATTCTTCTGCATGCTGACCTCCAGTTGAACCAGCACCATTTGTTGAAAACACTATCTTTTTTCCATTGGATGTTTTCAGGCCCTTTGTCAAGGATCAAGTGGCCATAGGTGTGAGGGTTCATTTCTGGATCTTCAATCCTGTTCCATTGATCCTCCTGCCTGTCACTGTAACAATACCATGCAGTTTTTAACACTATTGCTCTGTAGTATTTCTTGAGGTCAGGGTTACTGATTCCCCCAGACTTTCTTTTGTTGCTGAGAATAGTTTTAGTTATCCTGGGTTTTTTGTTATTCCAGATGAATTTGAGAATTGCTCTTTCTAACTCTGTGAAGAATTGAGTTGGGATTTCGATGGGTATTGCATTGAATCTGTATATTGCTTTTGGCAAAATGGCCATTTTAACTATATTAATCCTGCCGATCCATGAGCATGGGAGGTTTTTCCATTTTTTGAGGTCTTCCTCTATTTCTTTCTTCAGAGTCTTGAATTTCTTGTCATACAGATCTTTCACATGTTTGCTAAGAGTCACCCGAAGGCACCTCACTTCCAGAAGATCCTGCTATACCACTCCTGGGCATATACCCAGTGGATTCCCCACCATGTAATAAGGATACATGCTCTACTATGCTCATAGCAGCCCTATTTATAATTGCCAGATGCTGGAAAGAACCCAGGTATCCCTCAACAGAAGAGTGGATGCAAAAAATGTGGTATATCTATACAATGGAGTACTATTCAGCCATTAGAAACAATGAATTCATGAAATTCTTAGGCAAATGGATGGAGCTAGAGAACATCATACTAAGTGAGGTAATCCAGACTCAAAAGGTGAATCATTGTATGCACTCACCAATAAGTGGATATTAACCTAGAAAACTGGAATACCCAAAATATAATCCACACATCAAATGAGGTACAAGAAGAAAGGAGGAGTGGCCCCTGGTTCTGGAAAGACTCAGTGAAGCAGTATTTGGCAAAACCAGAACGGGGAAGTGGGAAGGGGTGGGTGGGAGGATAGGGGAAGAGAAGGGGGCTTACGGGACTTTCGGGGAGTGGGGGGCTAGAAAAGGGGAAATCATTTGAAATATAAATAAAATATATTGAATTAAAAAAAAAAAGAAAGGAGGAGTGGCCCCTTGTTCTGCAAAGACTCAGTGAAGCAGTATTCAGCAAAACCAGAACGGGGAAGTGGGAAGGGGTGGGTGGGAGGACAGGGGAAGAGAAAGAGGCTTATGGGACTTTCGGGGAGTGGGGGGCTAGAAAAGGGGAAATCATTTGAAATGTAAATAAAAAATTATATCGTATAAAAAAAAGTAAAAAAAAAAAAAAAAGAGTCACCCCAAGGTACTTTATACTGTTTGTGGCTATTGTGAAGGGGGTCATTTCCCTAATTTCTTTCTCAGCCTGCTTATCCTTTGAGTATAGGAAGGCCACTGATTTTCTTGAGTTGATTTTATAACTTGCCACTTTGCTGACGTTGTTTATCAGCTGTAGGAGTTCTCTAGTGCAGTTCTTTGGGTCACTTAGGTAAAATATCATGTCATCTGCAAATAATGATAGTTTGACTTCTTCCTTTCCAATTTGTATCCCTTTTGTCGAATTTATACTGGGCATCATCTTTAGTAGCTCTCCTCATTTTTATTACTATTTGTACATAATTTGTGGATGTATATTTGATGTGTGTGTATGTACATTTGCATGGGAGGTGGTTCTTTACTTATATAATGGTTTCTAGGAATATGTTTTGTAACCATTTTCGCCTAGATTGAAAATTCCATCCTGCAGGAAATCTCCTTAAGTAGGAAGTAAACGACTCAAAATAACTTCAGGATGTCCCTTAAACAAGCCAGATTCACTAAGCCCTTCCCTTCCAGAGTAAATAAGCCAATCAGGAAAGAAGACTCTAAGAAGAGTCATGCTTCAAACACTCTGAGACCAGAACAGAAAGATGCAAAAATGTTCTTCTTTTCCTGGAACAAAGAAAACAAAACAAAACAAAACAAAACAAAATAAAATAAAACAACACAGTATCAACTGACCTACTTGAAAGAGGTTTAGATCCCAGTAACTTTTAAAAGATACTCTCCAAACTATTGAGGTATCTGTTAGGTGTAAAGTGTACATCAAGTTCACAGCTTTGGTGATTTCTCACCTGTGTTGGGGTGCGTTTTGACTTGTTCTTTCAAAGCATAGTAAATAACGCTATAAGGCTAATAACAGAATGGCTGTAATATCTCCATCACATCCTCATAATTACTCAGAATAAAATGTATTTATCATATACATCTACAGGAGATGCAGACTCTCTAGGTAGCCCATAAAGTGTTTTCATATAGTTTTTTTTACACCAAAGGTGTAAAAACTGAAGCTTACTGATTAATTGACTTGAAACAGTTGGGATTATTCTACCATAAACTTCCAAACGCAATTCATGAGCAACAGCAAAAGCTAGAAAACATAGTACTTCAGTAAGTATTGCTTTAAATTTCAGTCATATAAAATTTAACAACATTGTAAGCAAAAAAAAAAAAATCTACATCCAAAATATGTCTTTGTCCTGGACACTATGAAAGTCAGACTTCTGACTTCTACTTCTGAATTTTTGGGTTCTTTCTACCTTACAACTTTGTTGTTCATGTATCACCAGTAAAGAAATGGAATAGAAAAAGTTTATTTTAGAAGCTAAATATTTGAGACAATTCGATTTATTCAAAGAGGGTAAAGAAATAAGTTTTAATTGTAGTATCCTCAATTTTCAAACTCTTCCTGTGTCTCTTAGAAAAATTAATTACATTTTATTTTCCCACATTTAATTTCTTTCAGAAGAAATATGACCACATATCATATATTGTTTTCTGATTCTTTCACAAAAAATAGGCACAACATACTTGTTTCACATTTTGTGGTTCTTTCTGGTGATGGTGTCAGAGAATTCAGTTTAAAGAGTACATTGTGATTTCATTTCAAGGGATAGTATAAGCAACATGTCCAAGAATGTTGATAGACAAGAAGACCATTGCTAAAAGTTCATGTTGAAAGAAGCAGTCATAATTTGACCTAATTATGGGATTCTAAACCTTTGTAAAATCTTAGAAGTTTACCTTGTCAGTTTGGCCTAACTGCAATTTGTTTCTTTTATTTGAGGCAAAATGTACTTAAAACCTGTACTTAAAAAGGATGTAAAACAGTCAAAGAAGCATAACACTTAACCTCTATTCATCTAAAATATATATTCCTTTGCAGAGAGAGCCTGGACAGTGTCAAATGAAACAAGCAATTAGTCGCTTTCTAACAGTGAGCAGTTCAAACTGTAACATCATGCCAGACGTGATTAAGAATGATACAGCACATCATCATTGTCAACACTATTCAGCCAATGTAAACCTTAGTTAGAAATGTACTTGTCAGAGAAAAATGCGCCTTTGATTTCTATTGCACTTTCCCAGTAATTGCTGTCATCAGTGGCAGGTTATTATTACAGTTGAATAGAGTTTCAGTAATTACTTTTGCACAGATTCTAACAGCTTTTAGATTGAAGGATATTCTGACAGTTTGAATACTCTTGACAACAATTACCTTTTTCCTGGTTAACACTGATTCAGAAAAATTAAAAATTAAATCTGTTCAGAGGAAACACTTATGTATGTCACTAGTAAGTGCGTTGATATAAAAAATGTGTAAATGGCAGAATGACTTAGATTTTTTTAAAGTTCTTTTTCACTCAAATATTTTTGAAAATCAGCATTTAGGGAGATACAGACCATGCTCATTAGTTTCAAAGTAAATGACACAGAAAGTCTAAATCCAATCCTCAATCCAATTACTAACAGAAACTACTGTATAGAGTTGATGAAAAATAGATGTCCATGAGAACAAAACACATATTATATATATATATATATATATATATATATATGTATATATATGTTCCTATGTCTACCTTCCTTAGATAATTGAGTGCCAAAGTACATTTACATTTCTATATCTTTCAAAGAGTAAATATATGCTTTCTTCAATTTTGAATTTTATGATATTAACATATCTACTTTTAGAAAAGAGAGGTTAACTGTGATTAACAGGAATATTAGGTTGAAACTACTTTGCTATGTGGTATTAACGACAAATAATTTAGACCTGATAAATTGAAATGTGAGGGATGCAATTCATCACATTACTTTGTATTTAAGTTTACAGGGACATACATATTTGAAGTCTTAAATATTTAAAATAATTTTTAAATATTTTGAAATTATTACTAGCTAGGGTGAAATAGTATCAAGTAGTTATTTGGGAAATAACATAGTGAAAACTTCAGTAAGAATCTGAACAAATTCTTATAAGCAATTTGGTTTAAAATGTCTATTTCAAATTAATGAATAAGAAGTCATATATGTTGGGCATGGTAGCCCACATCTGTAACCTAAATATTTGAGAAGATTAAACAGGAGGATTGCAAAGTTGAAGCCATCCTGAACTTTAAGATTAGATACTATCTAAGACAAATTAATGGTTGAAGATGTGGTAAAGTACTACGTTGCATGTATAAGATGATGCCATTTTTTTTTTTGAGACAGGGTTTCTCTGTGTAGCCCTGGCTGTCCTGGAACTCACTCTATAGACCAGACTGGCCTTGAACTCAGAAATCTGCCTGCCTCTGCCTCCCAAGTGCTGGGATTAAAGGTGTGCGCCACCACTGCCCGGCTTATGATGATGCCATTTTTGATCTTTGGCACAATAAAAAGTAACAAGCAAAACATTGTATTAGGTATTACATATTATGTTGCATGCTATATTGATAAGTTGTTTTAGATAAAGTGGTGGAAACTTAACATACATAATAAAATTCAGTTAAAATTTCTGCTAAACCAACCAGAAAATGTACTGGAAAGCCTTATCTGAAGAATGGACCAAGAAGAAAGAAATATCACAGTTCAAGGATAAAGTAAAGTAATTGAACTTCTCAGTCTAAGAATATGATACATTAAAAACACACAGTAAAGGACTATGAGCTTTCAAGGCACCATGAAAAGACCAATTTTTTTTTTAAAAAAATTAGTTGAAGGAGAGCAATCCTTGGTCAAATAATATAGGATGTTTTCCAATAGGATCATAGAAAGAGAAAACAGAATCCATAAGCCAAATATAAAGAATATGGATCAGAATAATAGCTAAATCTCAAAGGAAATTTTAAAGACAGAAGAACTTTGAATATTGTAAACAAGAAATAAGACAAAAACGAAAAAACATGACTGCAATCAACACTTACTTTTTCTATCATAACTTTAAATATCAATGACCTTAATTTAGCAATCAAAAGGAATGCATTAATTGTATAGATTAAGAAATAAAATCCATAATTTTGTTGTATAAAAGACAATCATCTTAATTTCAAAAACAGGTAGAATCAATGGATGGAAAATATGCTAATGAAATGGGATCAGGAAACATATATATATATATATATATATATATATATATATATATATATATATATATATATATATTTAGTCATACTAATATCTGATGAAGTAGGTTTCTAACACAAATTGACTATCAAAGATTAAGGACACTTCATTCTGTTCAAGGGAATACTTTGTCAAGTAGACATTACAATCATAAGCATGTACATATAAAACCCTGGCAGACCTATTTTGTGAAAAATAATTCTGCTGGACTTTAAGACATAGATTAATCTCAACTCAGTAATAGTAGGTGATTTTAATTCCCCCACTTTCTCTAACACACAGACCATATGAGGAAAAGTAAACAGATTTACTGAAATTAAATGATATTATTCATAAAATTGATCTAAAATATCCACAGAATATTCCACACAAACATTAAAGTATATACATCTAAATACAACCCATGGAAAAATTTCTAAAATAGACCACTTATTGTTATACAAAACATATCTCAAAATATTAGTTACTTTTCTGTTGCTGTCATAAACTATGACAAAGATAACTTATAGAAGAGAGTTTATTTAGGCTTATATTTCCAGAGGAATAAGACTATCTTGGCAAAAAAATCATGTCAGCTGTGTCAGGCATGCTGTCAAATGGAAGAAACTTAAAGCATACATCCTAACCATAAAGATGAAGAAGATAGTCTATTGGAAGTGGTGCAAGGAAATCTCAAAGCTTGGCCTGAGTGATGTACTTTATTCAATAAATCTGCACCACCTAAACCTTCCCAATAGAGCGTAACATGAAGAGATAAAGAATTTCTAGAAATTATAAATACCCATGTTGAATAAAGAACATATGGGTGAAAGAAGAAATTACAAACATTTAAAAATTCCTAGAAATAGAAGGATTGAAGTAGCTGCAGGCGATGGCAACCCCATAGGAAGACCAACATTGTCAACTAACCCAGACACCTCAGAGCTCCCAGAGACTGAGTTACCAACCAGAGAGCATACGTGGGCTGGTCCATGGCCCTCAGCACATATGTACCAGAGGACTTCCTTGTCTGGCCTCACTGGGAGAAGATGTGCATCTAACCCTGTAGAAACTTGATGAGAAGGGGGATACTGGTGTGGGTGGTTGGCAGAGCACCTATTCAGAGACAAAGAGGAAGGGAGATGGGTATTGAATTTGGGGAAGTTGGACCAGAAAGGGGGACAACGTTTGGAATATAAATAAATAAAATGATCTAATACAAATTTATAAGATTTAGAAAAAATTAGAAAAAAAAGAAATAATGAAATATGAATTAACCCAAAATCACTCAAACTTTTTGAAGAAAACATAGGCAGTGCATAAGATGTGGGTAGAGGAAAGGACTTTCTGACTAGGATTGCATTCACTGAATAAAATTACCTTCATGGGATCCACTGAAAAAGTTCAGTATTCTACTCAGAAATATGTGTTTGATCATGCTCATGCTGTTTTATTCACAATAATTAGAAAATAGACATAAAATAAAGAAAGCAACACAAAAAAAATCTGCAAAAATGCCATTTAGTTTGGGCTTTGTTGACCAACTACTGCTTGGAATGGAACCTGTTGTGAAGTCTTATTGCTATATACAAGGAGCCTCTACTGGAGAAAACCAATTTTCCCTTTGTCAGTGAGTATCAACTTTAGATAGGGGGGTAATGATGATTGCTTTTCTCATCCAGTAGCATACTGAGTACCTCCAGTACTATGAACAATAGCCAGCAGGTGTGGCTTCCAGTAATTAACTTCTCTATGTTTGATGAATGTAAGTGATGTCTGTAGTAATACGGTCTTGCCATCAGGTTGTGGAAATCATTCAATAGTCTTGATAATACCCTATGATGTTTGGAGGTTTTCAAGTGAACTCTTTGGCTTAATAACTTAGCAATATATGTCATTCCTGGAACTGGAGGTTTTACTTGGTGGCATAAAGTGTTTAGAGTGGGGCATTGTCTCCATTATTATTTGGTTATTCTTTTAGATATCTTTCATGCATGTATATAGTTTAGAAAGTTTCTACAGCAATAGGTTTCCGTATTTTTATTTTAAATGTTAGTTGTTGTGCCCCTTATACCCTCTTATACCTTATACCCGTCTCCCTCATCCCCATACCTATTTAATCTTGCTATTCTAGTTTTCCCCTTGTCATTCTATGGCACTATATTCTGTTTCACCTACTTTAGGATATTCTCTCTTACTCTCTTGCCCCTGTGTCTTACACAGGGCACCCTTTTTGGTTATTCTTTAATTTACTTGTTTATTATTTCTGAATATAAATAATATGAAAGGAAGACTAGAAGAGACCCCCTTTAATAGGAGAAGGCAGGAAAGTAGGTTTATTCAATGTGGCCACATTTTGTTGTCTACAGATTTTAGTGGATCTCTGAAGTCCCCTTCAGGGCCATGAAGAAGTAGAGGAGCAGAGTTCCGCTTCCAAACAGTGAGTAAGAAGATGTGGTCCTGCCAAGCATTGATCCATCATTGCCTAACTTTATTGGTACTGTAAAAGATTAAAAGATTTACATAAAGTTTTACCATATGTAAATGGTCTACATTATCCTGGGTTTTTTATTATTCCAGATAAATTTGGAAATTGCACTTTCTAACACTATGAAGAATTGAGTTGGAATTTTGATGGGGATTGCATTGAATCTGTAGAATGTTTTTGGCAAAATGGCTATTTTTACTATATTAACCCTGCCAATCCATGAGCATGGGAGATCTTTTCATCTTCTAAAATCTTCAGTTTCTTTCTTCAGAGACTTGAAGTTCTTGTCATACAGATCTTTCACTTGCTTGGTTAGAGGCACACCAAGGTATTTTATTTGTGGCTATTGTAAAGGGTGTCATTTCCATAATTTCTTTCTCAGCCTCTTTACCCTTTGAGTATAGGAAGGCTACTGATTTGTTTGAGTTAATTTTATATCCAGCCACTTTGCTGAAGTTGTTTAACAGTTTTAGGAGTTCCCTGGTGGAATTTTTGGGTCACTTAACTATACTATCATAACTTCTGCAGAAAAGGGATGCTTTGACTTCTTCCTTTCCAATTTGAATCCCTTTGACCTCCTTCTATTGTCTAATTGCTCTAGCTAGAACTTCAAGTACTATATTGAATAAATATGGAGAGAGCAGCCTTGTCTAGTACCTGATTTTAGTGGGATTGCTTCGAGTTTCTCTCCATTTAGTTTGATTTGGGCTACTGGTTTGCTGTATATTGTTTTTACTGTGTTTAGATATGGGCCTTGAATTCCTGTTCTTTCCAAGACCTTTAACATGAAAGGATGCTGAATTTTTCAAATGCTTTTTCTGCATCTAATGAAGTGACCATGTTTTTTTTTCTTTGAGTTTGTTTATGTAGTGGATTACATTGATGTATTTCCATATATTGACCCATCCCTGCATTCTTGAGATGAAACCTACTTGATCATGGTGTGTGATCATTTTGATGTATTCTTGAATTTAGTTGGAAAGAATTTTCTTGAGTGTTTTTGCATTGGTATTCATATGGAAATTAGTCTAAAGTTCTCTTTCTTTGTTGGGTCTTGGTTTGGTTTAGATATCAGAGTAATTGATACTTTCATACAACAAATTGGTAATGTTCCATCTGTATTTATTTTGTGGAATAGTTTGAAGAGTACTGGTATTAGTTCTTCTTTGAAGGTCTGATAGAATTGTGCATTGAACAGGTCCTAGACTTTTATGTTGTTGTTTTTGGGACACTATTAATAACTGTTTTTATTTCTTTAGGGGTTATTGAATTGTTTATATCATTTCTCTGATTTTGATTTAACTTTCGTTCCTGGTGTCTGTCTAGAACATTGTCATTTCATCTAGATTTTCCAGTATTTTTTGAGTACAGGCTTTTATAGTAAACTCTGATGATGTTTGGTTTTCCTCAGTACCTGTTGTTATGCCTCATTTTCATTTCTGGTTTTGCTGATTTGGAAACTGTCTCTGTGCCCTCTGGTTAGATTGGCAAATGTTTTATCTATCTTGTTGTTTTTTTTTTTTTTTTTTTTTTTTCAAAGAACCAGCTCCTGGTTTTGTTGATTCTTTGTATAGTTCTTTTTGTTTCTACTTGGTTGTTTACAGCCCTGAGTTTGATGATTTCCCCCATCTACTACTCTTGGGTGTATTTGCTTCCTTTTGTTCTAGAGCCTCCAGCTGTGCTGCTCATCTGTTAGTGTATGCTCTTTCCAGTTTCTTTTTTGAGGCACGCAGAGCTATGAGTTTTCCTTTTAGCACTTCCTTAGTTGTGTCCGATAAGTTTGGGTATGTTGTGCCCTTATTTTCATTAAATTTTAAAAAGCCTTTAATTTCTTTATTTCTTCCTTGACCAAGTCATCATTAAGTAGAATGTTGTTCGGTTTTCATATGTTCTCTGTTCTTTTTGTTGTTATTGAAGACCAGTCTTAGTCAATGGTGATCTGATAGGGTGCATGCAATTATTTCAACTTCCTACTGAGGTCTGTTTTGTGACTGAGGTTATGGTCAATTTTGGAGAAAATACCATGAGGTGCTGAAAAGAAGGTATATTCTTTTGTTTTAGGATAAAATGTTCTATAGATATCTGTTAAATCCATTTGGTTCATAACTACTGTTAGTTTCGCTGTTCAGTTTGTGTTTCCCTGAACTGTCCATTGATGAGAGTGAGATGTCTCCCACTATTATTGTGTGTGGAGTGCAATGTGTGCTTTCAACTTTAGTAAAGTTTCTTTTATGAATGTGGGTGCCCTTATATTTGGAGCATATATGTTCATAATTAAGAGTTCTTCTTGGTAGAGTTTTCCTTTGATGAGTATGAAGTGTCCTTCCTTATCTTTTTTTGATTACTTTAAGTTAAAAGTCGATTTCATTTGATATTAGAATGGCTACACCAGCTTGTTTTTTGGGGACATTTGCTTGGAAAATTGTTTTCCAGCCTTTTTACTCTAAGGTAGTATGTCTTTGTGCCTGAGGTGAGTTTCCTGTATGCAGTAAAATGTTGGGTCCTGCTTATGTATACAGTCTGTTAGTCTATGTCTTTTTATTGGAGAATTGTATCCATTGATATTAAGAAATATTAAGGATAAGTGATTGTTGCTTCCTGTTATTTTTGTTATTAGAGATTGAGTTATGTTTGTGTAGCTCTCTTCTTTTTGGTTTGTTAGAAGAAGATTAATTTCTTGATTTTTCTAGTGTTTAGTTTTACTCCTTTCTTTGTGTTTCCCATTCATTATCCTTTGAAGGGCCTGATTTATGGAAAGATATTATGTAAATTTGCTTTTTGTCATGGAATACCTTGGTTTCTCCATCTATGGTAATTGTGAATTTTTGCTGTGTATAGCAGCCTGTGTTGGTATTTATGTTCTCTTAAGGTATTAGTGACATCTTCTGAGGATCTTCTGGCTTTCAGAGTCTCTGGCGAGGAATCTGGGGTAATTCTGTTAGGTATGTCATTATAAGTTACTTGACTTTTTCCCCTTACTGCTTTTAATATTCTTTCTTTGTTTATGCATTTGGTGCTTTAATTATTATGTGATGGGATGAATTTCTTTTCTGGTCAAATATATTTGGAGTTCTGCAGGCTTCTTGTATGTTCATGGACATCTTTTTCTTTAGGTTAGGGAAATTTTCTTCTATAATTTTATTGAAGACATTTATTGGTCCTTTAAGTTGGAAATCTTCAGTCTTTTTTATACCTATAATCCTTTTGTTTGGTCTTTTCATTTTGTACTGCATTTCTTGGATGTTTTGTGTCAGGAGATTTTTGCATTTTCTTTGATTGTTGTGTCAATGCTTTCTATGGTATCTTCTGCATCTGAGATTCTCTCTTCTATCTCTTGTATTTGTCCGTTATCATATGTGGTATTAGTGAAGATTTTGTTCCATATTTGTAGGTTGCCAATTTGTCCTAGTGACTATATTCTTTGCCTTACAGAAGCTTTCCAGTCTCTTAAGGTCCATTTTATCAATCCCTGATCTTAGAGACTGAGTCATTGGAGTTCTGTTTATGAAATTTCCACCTGGGTCCATGAGTTTGCCGCTCTTTTCTACTTTGTCTTCTATTAGATCCAGTATATCTGGTTTTATGTTGAGATCCTTGATCCACTTGGACTTGAGCTTTGTGCCAGGTGACAAATATGGATCTATTTTCACCTTTCTACATACAGATGAGTTACCATTATATTCTACATATATACCAATTATTAAAGATGCTTTCTTTTTTCATTATTTATTTTGGATTCTTTGTCGACGATAAAATGTCAGTAAATGTGTGGCTTTATTTCTTGGTATTCAATTCTATTCCAATGATCAACTTGTCTGACTTTGTACCAATATCATGCAGTTTTTATCACTATTGCTCTGTAGTAAAGCTTGAGGTCAGAGATGGTGATTCTACCAGCTGTTCTTTTATTGTTAGGAATAGTTTTCACTATTCTGGGATTTTTGTTTTTCCAGATGAATTTGAGAATTTCTCTTTCCACGTCATTGAAGAATTGTGTTGTTATTTTGATGGGAATTGAGTTCAATCTATAGCTTGCTTTTGGCAAGATGGTCATTTTTACTATGTTAATTGTACCAATCCACAAGCATGGGGAATCTTGTCATTTTCTGAAGTCTTAGTTGATTTCTTTCTTGACAGACTTGAAGTTCTTGCCATACAGATCTTTCACTTGTTTGGTTATAGTTACCCTAAGATATTTTATATTATTTGTGGCTATTGTAAAGGATGTTGTTTCCCTAATTGATTTCTCAGCCTATTTATCATTAGTGTAAAGGAATACTACTGAATTATTTGAGTTAATTATATATCCAGTCCCTTTTCTGAAGATGTTTATCAGCTGTATGATTTCTCTGGTAGAGTTTTTCGGTATGCTTATGTATACTATCATATCTGCAATTAGTGATTCAGAACAGCGGAATCTTGAATGGCTGGGAAGCACTTAAAGAAATGTTGAAAGTCCTTAGTGATCAGGGAAATACAAATAAAAGTGACCCTGAGATTTCACCTTATACCGATCAAAATAACTAAGATTAAAATCTCAGGTGACAGTGTGTGTTGGCGAGAATGTGGAGAAAGGAAAGAGGGACACTCTTCCATTGCTGGTGAGATTTCAAACTGATACAACCACTCTGGAAATGAAATCTTGAGGCTCCTTCGAATATTGGAAATAGAACTACCTGAAGACCCAGGTATACCATCTTGGGCATATACCCAAAAAGTGTCCCACCATGCCACAGAGGCACATCTTTTACTATGTTCATAGAGGCCTTATTTGTGATAGTCAGAAGCTGGAAACAGCCTAGATGTCCCACAGCAGAAGAATGGATATAGAAAATATGGCTTATTTACACAATGGAATACTATTCAGCCATTAAGAATGGGAAAATCATGAGGTTTGCAAACAAATGGATTGAACTAGAAAATAATATTCTGAGAGGTAACTTGGACCCAAAAAGACATGCCTGGTATGTACTCACTAAAAAGTAGATATTAGACATAAAAGTACACAATACCCAGGATACAATCCACAGAATTCAAAAATGTTAACAAGCCAAAGGAAACAAGTGAGAATTCTCCATTGCATCTTGGGAGGGAGAAGAAGATAATCATGGTGGACAGAGGGAGAGAGGAACCTGGGTGAGAAAGAGGATAGGGAGAAGAGAGGAACATGATCAGGTATTGGGGGAGGGGGGAAGGAATGAAGCCCTGAGACCAGAAGAAAGAATGAAAATAGGCAACCTTTGGAGGTAGGAGGAAGGGAGTGTGTCTCTAGGATGTACCAGAGACATTCGAGGTGAGAGACTCTGAGAACTTAAAAGAAGGGACCTTGATTGAAATGTTCTATAGTGGGGAGGGAGAACTTGTTGAGTCTACCTCCAGTAGAAAGACAGGACATTGAGTGTTGCAGTTGCCATCCCATAGTCAAAAACTCTGATGAGGATTTTCCCTGTCTGAAAGAACTGTAGGAACCAAAATGTTGATGAGCCTGAGGGAAAGGAGGTACAGTGACAGGTCCAAATTGAGATCCAGCTCAAGGGGAAGCTTCTGGGATAGACACTATTAGTGATGTTATGGTGTGCTTACAGACAGAAGCTTAGCATGGCTGTCCTCTGAGAGACCCAACAAGCAGCTGAAAAAATCAGATGAAGATACTTTCACCCAAACAATAGACAGAAGCTGGGACTCCTGTGGTTGAATTAGGGAAAAGCTGGAAGAAATTGAGGAGGAGGGGGGCCCTATAGGAAGTCTAGCAGTCTGAACTAACTTGAACCCCTGAGACCTCTCAGACACTGAGCTATCAACAAGGCAGCATACACCAGCTGATTAGAGGCTTCTGACCCATACATAGCAGAGGATGTCTGGTGAGGCCTCTGTGAGAGAAGCACCTAGGCCTGAAAGACGTGAGGCCTCAGGGAATGGAGAGGTCTGGTGGGTTGGAGGTTGCCTGGGACATGGGGACATACTCTTGGAGACAGGGGAGGAGTTATGGGATGAAGAACAGTCAGAGGGCAGACATGGGGGGAATAGCATACACATATATGAAGTATATCTAAATGTGGTCCTCAAGTAACAGAAGAGGTATTGCCAGAATTAGACATCCTTCTCTCCCAAGTAAAGCCTCCAGTGTTAGGAGTTTGTTATATTCAGTTGAGTCACCAAACAAAGGGGCACCCCTAAACAGTATAAGCTATTATTACCTTTTGTTCTCCACAATAGATAGTAAGGCCTTACTACTTATGATAGTACTTCAATACTTTATTGAGCATAGATAAGCAGAGCTGGTGCTTAAGTAGGGACTTCATCCCTACTGGCTAGTGTTTACTGTATTGAAGGACATTCATCAGGCTATTAGAGGACTAAACCATCAACTGAGCCACAAACACAGTGAGCTCAGTGAGGAATGCAGAAGAGGAAGTTGAAAGACTGTAAAAGACAGAGGTGATAGTTGATTCCAAAGAAACACTTGTCTTCAAGATGCCTTGCTGCTTGTGTTCAAGTTTATTTCAAACATAGTCAAGTTAACAACCAAGATTTGACATCACAGTCACCAAAGGGTGAGGGCAAGATTTACTTGGCTTATAAGATCACAATTTATCATTAAGGGAAACTAAAATAAGAAATCAAGACAGAGACCTGGATATAGGATGTGAATCAAAAGCCATGAAGGAAAGATACTTACTATCTTGGTCCCCATGACTTAGCCTGTTTTCTTATACTGCTCAGAACCATCATCATAGGATTGGTACTCACAATGGGGTGAGTCTTCTCACATTAATATAGTCAATCAGTATAGGGAATTTGATGGAGGATTTTCTAAATTGAGGTTTCTCTATACAGATAATTTTGGTTATGTAACATTGACAAAAATTAACATGGTCATCATATATTATTTTATATATCTTATCACATATTGTGCCCAGTGTGTTTCTAAAAGAATTTAGGAGCTGAAGAGTTTGGTTAGTGGTTAGGAGTACTGACTGATTTTCCACAGGACCTGCATTTGATTTTCAGCACCTCATATGGCATCTCACAACTTTCTGAATCTCCAGTTCCAGGATGCTAAATATCCTTTTATGTCTTTAAGAGGCATGACTTGACAATGACTTCACATCCATACACATAGGCAAAAGATTCATATAAATTAAATGATAAAAATGAAAAATCTAAAGAAAAAAGTTTGAACATTTATTTTAATTGTGTATATATGTGAAAGTCTTTGTGTATAGGTTCCATTCTCCACATTATCACCAGTATGAGCTGTCATTTGTGGTTTTGGTCTTAGTCATTCTATCAGGGGTAAGATGGAATCTCTAAAATCATGATTTCTCTGCCTGACTACTGTACTTTTTTTGTAAAGCTAGTTTCACTTATGCACACCAATTCAAATTGGTATGTGAGATTATTACATATCATTGTATTCAGCCATACTCTTGATTTTCCTCATTCATTTATTCATTTTAATTGTTATTTCATCATATTGTATCAATTCAATGTCAGTTCTAGGACTGATCCTAAATTATAAGGATAAGTCTTAACATGTGTTATTTACAAACACAATAGTGTATTTTTTACTCAACTGTTAAAAACAACAACATGAAATTTGTAGGCAAATGGCTGAAACAAGAAAAAACAAAACAAAACAAAAAACAACCATCACAAGTTCCCAAGTGAGGTCGCCCAGACCCAGAGAGACAAAAATGATGCATGCATGTATAATTGGATATTAGCTGTGAAGTTAAAGACAAGCATACTATTGTCTACAGACCCAGAGAAGCTAAGTCAAAAGGAAGGCTTAGGGAAGGATGGAACACAAGGAGCTCCCTGGAAAGGGGAATAGAATAGATTTTTTGAGTAGAATGGGACCAGTTGAGGTTGTGAATAGGAAGGATCAGGTTGGGAAGAGGGGGTTGGGTGGAAAGTACCTGGAGACAACTAAAATGTAGATGTATGTGGTATTTCCAGGTGAGGAAGTAACTTATTGCAAAAGAAACTCCATGAAATCTACAAGAGTAGATCTAGCAAGGACCCCTAGTAACTGGGGACATGCATCCTGAGCTGGCTGTCTTCTGTAACCAGGCAAGACCTCAAGTGGCAGGATTAGGATACCAACCCAGCTGCAAAACCTTAAACCTACTGTTGCCCTGCCTTCAGAGTGCTCTGGGACAAGAACCTAAATAGTTCATCATCAAAGAAACCAGAGAGAATTCATCCAGTAAGTGATGGGAACAGATGTAGAGTAACACAGCTAATTATTACATGGAACTTATGGAGCCCTGTTGAGGAATGGTAGAAAGGATCTGAGGAAACAGAGGGATCAAGGTTGTACCATGAGGACAAGGGACACAGAACCAACTGATTGGGACTCGGGAGAACTTGAAGAAATTTGGAAGCCTGTATACATTTGACTTAGGTCCTCACATATATATTATAGCTGATTAGTTTGGTGTTCTTCTGGATACCCTAACATTGGGAGCAGGGCACGGGGGTGGTGACTGTCCCTGACACTTTACCCTACTTATGAGACTCTTTTCTTCATACTGGGTTTCCGTGTCCAGCCTTGATGTGATAGTATGTGCCTGTATTTGTTGTAGTTTATTCTACACTTTTTGATTGATATTTCCAGGAGGCCTGCTTTTTTTCTGAGAGGAGGCAGAGTGGTTGTGGATCTGGCAAGAAGGGAGGAAATGGAAGGGAGAATCAGAGGAAGGAAGGGAGAGGACCCTCTTGTAAAGTGGAGAGGATAGCAAGACTCAACAGATTGGACAGCACTGTTTGAAATTTACCAGGAAATTTTGTCTGGGCATTACATTTTTATGGTGTATATGTTCCTGAATCCTTCATGTTCTTTATAGGGATTTAGGGACTAATTAACAGGGATTAATTAACATGGGAGACTAAAGGCCACCTCTCTATAAATCAGTAAAAGAATTAAAATAAGATTTAGAAATGCATAACCAACTACTCCTAATACAGAAAGACAAGTGTATTATCTTAAATCTACAATAAAGATATAAGGATACCACGAATGAACCAAGAAGACAGGCAATTTGCAAAAGTAACCTGAATATAAAAAGTGTCTGCATATTTCCCTGGTAGGGATTGGGACAACAGAATGTCTTTCCATAAGGTAATCCGAATGAAAAAGTTTGATCTCTATCTTAGAATAAGAACAAATGGAGAAGTCAGTGTGGTCTGGTGAATCCAGCAGGCCCAGGCAAGAGCCCTCAGGTGTCTGCTTCGGGATCTGAATAGGCTGGGCCACAGCACTCAGTCTCCAGGAAATATGGGAGACCTGGTATGCACCCAGAGGCAGACTGGGAGCGCACAGCTTGCTCCGGTGGCACAGAGCTTAGGTTCCAGTCCTGAGGCCTCTGGCGGGAGCCCTCAGATCTCTCTGCTTCCAGATCCAGAACAGCCAGGACAGCAACGCCACATCTCCAGGTCCTACAAGAGGCAAGAGGGGCTTCCGGGAGGCCGGTTGGGAGGAGTCAGTGTGCTCTGGTGAATCCAGCAGGCCCTGACAGGAGCCTTCAGGTGTCTACTTCAGGATCTGAACGCCCTGGGCCTCAGCACCCTGTCTCCAGGCAGTGCAGGAGGTCAGCTGTGCACTAGAGGCCACCTGGGAAGAGGCAGCTTGCACTGGTGAGTCCAGCATTGACAACAAGAACAACTAACACCAGTGAGAACTAGATGGCAAAAGGCAAACACAGGAATCTCACTAACAGAAATCAAGGCAATATGGCAACATCTGAACCCAATTCTCCTTTAACAGCATGTCCTGGATACCTCATCACACCAGTAAAACAAGATTTGGATTTAAAATCACTGGTCATGATGCTGGTACAGGAACACATGAAGGACATACTTAAAGAAATTCAGGAGAAAAAGGATCGAAAGTTAGAAGGCCTTGCAAGGGAAACACAAAAATCATTGAAAGAAATTCAGGAGAATACAAAAGCCAATAAGGAGGAAATGCAAAAAACAATTAAAGAAATACAGGAGAACTTTGGTCAACAGGCTGAGGTCATGAAAGAGGAAACATAAAAATCTCTTAAAGAATTACAGGAAAGCACAAACAAGCAAGTGAAGGAGCTAAGCAAAACCATCCAGGATCTAAAATCAGAAGTAGAAACAACTAAGAAAACTCAAAGGGAGACAACTTTGGAGATAGAAAGCCTTGGGAAGAAATCAGGGGACATAGATGCAAATATCAACAACAGAATACAAGAGATAGAAGAAAGAATCTCAGATGCTGAAGATACCATAGAAATCATGGACCCAACAGTTAAAGAAAATGCCAAATGCAAAAAGCTTGTAACCCAAAATATCCAGGAAATCCAGGACACAATGAGAAGACCAAACCTAAGGATTACAGGCATAGATGAGAGTGAAGATTTACAACTTTAAAAGCCAGCAAATATTTTCAATAAAATTATGGAAGAAAACTTCCCTAACCTAAAGAAAGTGATGCCTTAGATGAATATATACGAAGCCTACAGAACTCCAAACAGACTGGACCAGAACAGAAATACCTCCTGTCACATAATAATCAAAACACCAAATGTACTAAACAAAGAAAGAATATTAAAGGCAGTAAGAGAAAAATGCCAAGTAACATATAAAGGAAGACCTATCAGAATCACAGCAGACTTTTCACCTGAGACTATGAAGGCTAGAAGATCCTTGGCAGATCTCATGCAGACTCTAAGAGAACACAAATGCCAGCCAAAACTACTATACCCAGCAAAACTCTCAATCACCATAGATGGAGAAACTAAGATATTCCATGACAAAAACAAGTTTACCCAATATCTATCCACAAACCCAGGCCTACAAAGGATAATAGGAGGAAAACACCAATACAAGGAGGGAAACTTCACCCTGGAAAAAGCAAAATAGTAACCTTTCATCAAACCCAAAAGAAGTTAAACAATCAAATTTTAACAATAACATCAAAAATGACAGGAAGTAATAATCACTATTCCTTAATATCTCTTAACATCAAAGGACTCAATGCCCCAATAAAAAGACATAGACTAAACAACTGGATACATAAACAGGACCCTACATTTTGCTGCATACAGGAAACACACCTCAGGGTCAAAGACAAACACTACCTTAGAGTAAAAGGCTGGACGACAATTTTACAAGCAAATGGTTTCCGGAAACAAGCTGGAGTAGCCATTCTAATATCAGATAAAATTGACTTTCAACCCAAAGTCATCAAAAGAGACTCTGAGGGATACTTCTTGCTGCTCAAAGGAAAAATCCACCAAGAAGAACTCTCAATCCTGAACATCTATGCTCCAAATGCAAGGGCACCCTCATTCATAAAAGAAACTTTATTAAAGCTCAAAGCACAAATTGCACCTAACACAATAATTATCGGTGACTTCAGCACTGCACTTTCCTCAATGGAATGATCAGGAAAACAGAAACTCAACGGGGACACAATGAAATTAATTGAAGCTTTAGACCAATTAGATTTAACATATATATATATATATATATATATATATATATATATATATATATATATATATATAACATTCTACCCTAAAGCAAAAGAATACACCTTTTTCTCAGCACCTCATGGTACCTTCTTCAAAATCGACCATATAATTGGTCACAAGACAGACCTCAACAAATATAAGAAGATCAAACTAATCCCATGCCTCCTATCAGATCACTATGGAGTAAAAGTGGTCTTCAATAGCAACAAAAACAACAGAAAACCCACATATACGTGGAATCTGAACAATATTCTACTCAATGATAACTTGGTCAAGGAAGAAATAAAGAAAGAAATTAAAGACTTTTTAGAACATAATGAAAATGAAGATACAACATACCCAAATCTATGGGACACAATGAAAGCAGTGCTAAGAGGAAAACTTATAGCCCTGAGTGCCTCCAAAAAGAAAATGGAGAGAGCATACACTAACAGCTTAATGACACACTTGAAAGCCCTAGAACAAAAAGAAGCTATTTCCCCCAGGAGGAGTAGAAGGCAGGAATTCATCAAACTCAGGGCTGAAAACAATCAAGTAGAAATAAAGAGAACCATACAAAGAATCAACAAAACCAGGAGCTGGTTCTTTGAGAAAATCAACAAGATAGATAAACCCTTAGCCAGACTAACCAAAGGGCACAGAGACAGTATCCAGATTAACAAACTTCGAAATGAAAAGGGAGATATAACAACAGAAACTGAGGAAATTCAAAAAATCATTAGATCGTGCTACAAAAGCCTATACTCAACTGGAGAATCTGGAGGAAATGGACAGTTTCCTAGACAGACATCCCACACCAAAACTAAATCAGGGTCAAATAGATCAACTAAACAGTCCAATAACACCTGAAGAAATAAAAAAGGTCATAGAAAGTCTCCCAACCAAAAAAAAGCACGGGACCAGATGGCTTCAGTGCAGAGTTCTATCACACTTTCATAGAAGACCTAACACCAATACCCTTCAAACTATTCCACAAAATAGAAACAGAAGGAACTCTACCCAACTCATTCTATGAAGCCACAATTACGCTGATACCAAAACCACACAAAGATCCAACAAAGAAAGAGAAATTCAGGGCAATTTCTCTTATGAATATTGATGCAAAAATACTTAATAAAATTCTTGCCAACCGAATCCAAGAACACATCAAAACGATCATCCACCATGATCAAGTAGGCTTCATCCCAGGGATGCAAGGATCGTTCAATATAAGGAAATGCATCAATGCTATCCACTACATAAACAAACTCAAAGAAAAAAAAAACATATGATCATCTCATTAGATGCAGAAAAAGCATTTGACAAAATCCCGCATCCTTTCATGCTAAAAGTCTTGGAAAGAATAGGAATTCAAGGCCCATACCTAAACATCACTAAAGCAATATACAGCAAACCTGTAGCCAACATCAAACTAAATGGAGAGGAACTTGAAGCAATCCCACTAAAATCAGGGACTAGACAAGGCTGTCCTCTCTCTCCATATCTTTTCAAAATAGTACCTAATTCTTGACAAAGCTGCTGTAAAACATTTTAAATTTATTTTTTGGTGTTGAGAAAATAGAAAAAGAAAATGATTATCAATTCTTTTCAGTGTTTAATCTTTAATGTAAGATTGCACATTTAGAAATGAAATTCCTTTGCTGCACAGATACATTGACACTGATTAGATCCCAATGAAATAAAAATTAATTAAATGCCTTAGTGAAAAATCTGAAATTCTGAAGCAACTAGAAGTCATTTTCTAAGAAAATCTTCAAGATCTAGGCATAAACAATAAATTTGTGACTAGGACCCACAATATTTCCAGAAGTATGACTGAGTCTCAAATTTACAAATGGAATTATATCAAACTACAAATCCTGTAACACTATGATAAAATATATTTTACATGAGAAAAAACGGGAATGTTTGATGAAACTCACAGCAACAGTTAATAATACACTCTGATTTAAATAAGACTAAAATCTGATATCATACAGTGTACTCAGTCTGTTTGTTTAATCTTCTTTTAAGGAAACAATGTAACAATTAACCTTAATTGCTTTGAATTTCCCATGTAATCAACTTTTACAACATAAACTGGTCCATAACTATCATCCTAAATTGTCAACTCTTCCATACTCCTGACCCAGAGGAGTACATGCATATCCTTTGCAGAAAGTAGAAAATACAAAGGTTAAAAGCAATTTTCTAAAATTATTATCTATTATGAATGTTAAATATAACATTTAGATATTGGTTTATAAGCAATGATATTTGTCATACTGTTTGTTTTCTCACCAATTGGGGTTAGTTGTGCCTTGTGATTTAAACACTTGTAAAACTACATTAAAGATTTCTAGAACATAACCCATTCCTTCCTCAATGTAATTCTTTCTGTGCAGACATACACATATACACACAGACATATACAGACATACAGACATAGACACAAGGACAGATGCACAATACAGCCTTCAGGAAGGCACAGCTTCAGAGTCATACAACAGACAGACAATGGATGCATGGAACAGTGAGCATGAAGTAGGTAATTCAAGTCTAGCCTTACTCTTGGTTAAGTAACTTGAAGGGGAAGTGATTTCATTTCTTTCTTTAATGTGACACTAATTGGTGAATTGGAATTAATTACTGATATGATTTTTTTCATGCACATGTGCACAGTAAAACATTAATAGAAAGCCTATTAAATGGGGGAAACAAAGCAAGAACAGTTTCCCACATGACATGGAATTAATATATAAAATATGTATTATATTTGTCAGTGACAACTCTTGGAAAGAAGATTTCTGGAGAGAATGACTGGGTGATCTAATCTACAGGGATGTCTAGAGGTGAGAATGTAGCAGGTCCAGAACGACGTTATCTCTGGTCAGCTTTAGCTTGCTCAAATCTGTGTAGGAACTAAAATCCTGTGACTATTAGCTATAAACCTTTTGGAGATCATATACTTAACATATTTCTGTCTTTCACCAACCCAAAAGCCTGGAATGCCATTAGACAACATCTAAGGCCTTTAGAAAAGCTTTGCCATCTCTCTGGAACTGCCTCTTTGCTGTACCCA
This sequence comes from Apodemus sylvaticus, assembly GCF_947179515.1. Taxonomy (NCBI): domain Eukaryota; kingdom Metazoa; phylum Chordata; class Mammalia; order Rodentia; family Muridae; genus Apodemus; species Apodemus sylvaticus. The sequence goes on from NC_067495.1 coordinate 69,758,897, forward strand.
CCAAAGTATTTCAAATTGCCTTGATTTACGATTTGTTTTGTTCTGTAAAACTATAAACAGCCATTGAACATGGGATTTAGGGTAAAGCAAATCTTTGTTTTCAGGCTATGATCCCTCAAATTTGTCTACATAATAACTGTTATTCCTGTTATTGTAAGAATTGTGTTTTTTATTAATTATTTCATATATTTACATTTCAAATATTATACCCATTCCAGTCTCCCCTCTGTAACCCCCCCAACCCATTCTCCTCCCCTTTCCTTCTAAGACGTTACTGCCCTTCCCAACCACTAAATCCCACCTGCCTCTAGCATCCCCTTTCTCTGGGGCACCAAGAAGCTATAGTACCAAGCACCTCCTCTCCCACTGATGTCATATGAGTCAGCATTCCGCTACAAATGAAGCAGGAGCCATGAACCAGCCCATGTATATTCTTTGATTATTGATTTAGACCCTGGGAGCTCTAAGGGGTCCGGTTAGTTTATATTGTTGCTGTTCTTATGGGGCTGCAACCCCCTTCAGGTCTTTTAGTCTTGCCCCTAACTCTTTCAAATTTCAAATTTTGTCCCTCATTGCAGCTTTTGGGTTTGTCAAAGATAGCAACCATTGGGCTCAGTTCAAAGGTTGTCTATGAGTGTCTTTGTCTTAGTCAGATGCATGCAGAATCTCTCAGGGAATAGCTATACCAGGCTCCTGTCTGGAAGCAGTTCTTGGCATCAGTAATAGGGTTGGGTTTGTTGTCAGTGGATGGGATGGATCCCAAGGTGGAGCAGTCTCTGGATGACCTTTCCTTCAGTCTTTGTTCTGTTTTCGGTCCCTGTGTTTCCTTTAGACAGGAATAATTGTGGTTAAAAATATTTTGAGATGGCTCTGTGGTCACATCCCTTCACTGGTGGCCATGTCTATCTACTGGAGGTGGTATATTCAGATTCTGTCTCCCCTCTCTTGGGTAATTCCACTGGTGTCTGGGAGCCTCTCACATTCCTGGTGTCTGGAACTTGAATTCTGTTATTTTTCATCAACACACACACACACAAACACACACACGAAGGTCAAATATATTTGTGTGTGTATGAGTATTAGTGTGTGTGTGTGTGTGTGTGTGTGTGTCTTTGTGTGTTTGAGAGAGTGAGAGAGAAACCAAAATACCAAAAACACTGAAAAACACAAAACAACACAACAATAACAACAAAAGCAACAAAATCTTCCTTTATAAATGGGCAAATTGCCACTGTGGCCCAGTGAAAGTCTGTAAACATGAAATTTTACAGACAGAGACAGAAGAAAAAATGTCTCCTGGGAATAATGGACCTCCCCATATATTTAGAAACTGATAGATCTCACTTGGCAATTTCTTAAACTCTCCTATTTCCTTATAGCTGAGACATGGCTTAACCAAGCAAATATAGACATATAAGAATTCATCTTATAGCCAAAAAAAAATTCTGCTTTGTTTTGCTCCAACCACTTATGTTATTATGGTACAAAAGGCATTCCAAAAATTCCAGTCACTGCCTTTTCAGGACAGGTGTTCTACTAACAATAGCCCAAACTAAGGGTATTTACATCTGAAAAATGTTATGAGGGCCCTGCCATACAGATGAGTATTGGTCAAGGTAGAAAGAATTTACATTTGAATTGGCTCCCTAGCTACATTTCCCCACAAGTTAATCTAGTTCTGCCTTTAACTCTTGATTTTTCTTACAGACAGGCTATCTTAGGCACACCTGAATAGCAAGGGAAGCTTTATGAGGAACTGGCCTTTTGTGTTACAGACCTCAGGCTAGGAGCCCTTAAGGAAAACAACTTTTCTTAGCTTACCCAGGTGTGACTCAGGATACAGTTTATACTTATTAACTCAGAAAGACTAAATTGAGTCTGAGAGAGAGAGAGAGAGAGAGAGAGAGAGAGAGAGAGAGAGAGAGAGAGAGAGAGAGAGAGGGAGAGAGAGAGAGGGGCAATAGACTCTCTCTACTTAGAGGCTCAGAGGAGAAATGAGTTAGTTAATTCATCAAGCTAAAGGCTAGAGGCTGGAACAGATCCAGCTAATTGCCTGGGGCCTAGGGTAGCCTACAAATGGCCCCAGGCATGGCACAGAGAAGAATACAACTGAATGACAAGGCAGAAGTACTCTTGAAAGACAGTGCATGCCAGGCAGCTTCCCAAGCTCTACAAAGCCACCATTTTCACAGAGAAGAATACAACTGAAAGACTAGGCAGAAGTACTCTTGAAAGACAGCGCAAGCCAGGCAGCTTCCCAAGCTCCACAATGCCACCATTTTCACCAGGAGGCTGGGCACAAGAACCATCCTTCTTCAGTTCCCAAGCCAGCATGACATTGAGACCATGATGAAGAAGTAGTTTAGCCACATGGGCCCTAGACTTTGGGTAAACACCCTGTATTGCCCAAGAAAGCCTAGATAGCCTTTTACAGATGTATATGATCCTTAATTCGAGATGTTAACTTGACTGGACTTTGGGAGATACCCGAAAATACATTCAGATTCAAGCTGCTTCAGTGTGTGTGTGGTTTGTTCTGTCTGTCATTTCAACCGGACCCATGCCTTCCTGGACCAAGGAATCCTGGATATCCTGAGACAGACCCCTGGACTGTAACAGCAAATAAACTGGACAAAATGAGAAATATAATCCAAAACTAAGGAGAAATAATGTATTTTGTTAGAATGACAATTATTAAAATAATAAACAATACTGATGAGGAAGTAGAAGTACTGACAAAATTATATGCTATATGAATGGATGAAGTATGGACATCATCATGGATGTTAACTCAGCAAGAAAATAGAACAGTATCACTTCGTTTTATTCATAAAAAACAACCAAAGTAGTTTACCATAGAGATAGCTGCATATTCATATTTACCAGAGCAAGGTTTATAATACCAAAGCATTAGAAACCATACATGAAAAAAAAAGAAACCATACATGAATGGATTTTAAAAATTGTATTTGTGTGTTCATGTATATGAGACATTCCAATAGGTTTACAAAGAACAATAGAATTATATAATTTACAGAAAAATAGATTCAATTTATATTATTAAGCAAAGTAATATAAATCAGATTTTTGAAATCAATTTACACATACTAGATGGAAATTAGATCAGGTATGTGTTCTGGCCAGTACGCAACAAAGGTAGAAATATAGAATGGGAAAATAGGTTGGAAATCAAAGAACAATATAGAACTAAAAGACTTTATACATTTTTATTAGTTTAGATTCAGGCATAAATACATATGTGATAGTGTAAGAAAGTGACTAAAAGAAAACAAATGAATATATGAAATGCACTTGTGAGGATAAAACTTCAAACCTCAAAATGGTATAAAGTTGAAAATGTGCTGGTGGCCAAGGAGAAAAATGGAGAAAAGAAAATGAGGGAGGTTTACAGCCTCCCTACTTCAAAGAGACAAGAAGCCATAAATTAGCAACTTATTGCTACATATAAAAAAAACTGCTGAAACAAACAAAAACCCACCCTATAATTAGCTAAATGAAAAAAATATTAAAGATTACAGTGAAACTAAATGAAAATAGGAAGAAAAATGCAAGAATCAATGAAACATGTATAGAATATAATCTCAGATGGTCTAAGAAAACAACTAGGTGAAAGGTCACATTCCAGAGCCCACCTTTTGTTTAGACCTAGCAGAAAGGCCTTGAATAGGTGATCTTGGCCCCATAGGGTAACTGGAAATGGGCTAAGCTTATTTTCTGTAAACTTACGCCATTACCCATAAACAGAGTTCCCGCAGCAGTAAACATTATAGGAAACTAATTGGTTCACTGAGCGCGGGCTCTGATAATTTAAACTGATTGGCCTAAAAACTATGGAGTGGTACAAATCGATTGGATTCCATTTTGCGGGCTCTCCATGCTAAGAAATTATTGGTTTGTGATTCGTAGGCTTTGTTGTAAACTTACAAAAGCTGTCGTGATTGGCTCACATTTCGAGGGCTCTCCATGCTAAGAAATGATTGGTTTGTGATTCGAGGGCTCTGTTGTAAACTTATAAAAGCTGTCGCAATTCGGCACTCGGGGTCCATAGTCCTCTAACCCTGTGTGGTGCACGGCTATGGAACCCAGAATTCTGGAATAAGGAAATCCTCATGCTATTGCATCGAGACCATTTCTCTCGAGTGATTAGGGTGTCGCCTTCCGGGGTGTGGGGTGCTGGGGCACCCTCGGTTTTTGGGGTCTTAACATTTTTTGGTGCATTGGCCAGGAAGTGCGATTTCACTTCACATGTGAGAAACAACTTGGAGGTAAAGGGGATCCCCTCTGGAATGTGTGTGTGCTGGCGATGGATGTTTTCATTCTAAATGTCCTGAGTGTTTTGAGTGTGGCACTGCTGTGTATGTGCCTTGGTTTCTGTTTGTTGGAATAACGGAGCAGATGTGGAACCCTGTTCCATGGATAGTTCACAGCCGCCAGTGTGGGTCGTAAGAACCCAGTGGCAGTGGAAGGGGAAGCCCTAGGGCCACAAGTTGTAACCCCGGAGGATCCTTCAAGGGTGAGAGACAGTCAGATGACTTCACTGGAACTCAGCCTAGGTTCTGGGGGAAGGGTGTGCCAAAACTGTTAAAAGTTCTGACTGACATTAAGGTTCCAGCAACCCAGTTCATAGTAATGGCAGGCAGCTATGGAATGCAACATTAAGTGTTAATTCTGACAGTCTTTTAATATAATACAGATGAAAAGGGTTCTGTTTAATTGACAGGGATGATAAACTAGGTGTTATGTCTATCTTATACTTTATGATTTACAAAACGGTAATAATTACGCTCAATTGATATTTAGAGAGGACCTGAGACCACCTATCCTGATACTATGGATCTCTCTCACTAAGGGTATATTTCCCAAGAGACTAATTAATCCCTTTGAGACTGTTTTATTTGTAAAATAGGAAGCCAAAAATATTACCCCTCAGACAAAAGGTAAGAGGCATCTGACAGACCAACAGCAGACTCCATTGACAGGTCTCGAGGGCATGGCAGCCCACAAATTTGGCCAAGGTATATAAGGTTGAGCAGGGACCAGATGAGTCACCTACAGCTTTTTTAGGGCAGCTCATGGAAAGAGCTTCAGAGGCTAGAGAGATTTGGTGCAGGTTGCTGAGAAGGTCCTTAGAACAATTTAGTAGTGTAGGTTATTGAGAAAGTCTGTAGAGAGATCTAGTAGTTTGCTGAGACAGGGAAACAGAGGAAGAGAAAAAATGGAGAAAAAAAAGTGACAGAGAAGGAAGGAAGCGAAAGAGAATTCTAGATATAATAGTTAGGAAAAGCAGAAAAGGGAGACAGAAAATGACCAATGTGCATACTATAAAGAAAGGCCACTGAGCCAGAGTGTGCCCTAAGAAATAGAAGCCGGGAGCAGGAATTCCCAGGTCTTGGGAAAAGTGCCCCCCTCACGGCAAACCCAGGTGTTAGCCCAGGGTGAAGACAGCGACTAGTGGAAATGGGTTTTCTGGCCACCTCCCCCAACCCAGGATAACTGTGGGAGTGAAAGAGAAACCCACTCAGTTCTTGGTGGACACAGGGGCTCAACACTCAGTCTTCCAAACCAATGGTGCTGTTTCCAAGAAAAGATCTTGGATCTGAGAATGCCCTGACACCAAACTGTATTCATGGACTACCTGAAGAACAGCAGACCCAGGAATGGGATGGGTAGCCCATTCATTTAGGGTCACCCCAGGCTGTTCCTACTCTCTGTTAGAGGAAGACATACGCTCCAAAATGGGGATGGGGCAGATATGTTTCCTGCCCAACAGGCTGCAGTTTACTGGCCCAAAAAGAGAGGCTGACCCCTGCTGAAAGTGGCTACAGACCGGAGCAGGTGCTGCTATGGTGGACAGCACAAATGTCATCTGGGTAGAAGAATCTTTACCCCCCTGGCATGTCAACGCAGAAAGTGGAGCTCGTCGCCCTCACAAAGATCTTAGAACTTGGAACCAGCAAGAAACAGCAGCCACATGGATAACAGGCATGCCTTTGCCACAGCCCACGTCCACAGGGATATATGCCAAGAGGACTGCTCACATCAGAGGAAACCAACAGGAAATCTTGGACCTCTTAAATGTCCTAATGAAGTCAGCCACTGTGAGTATTCACTGCCTAGGACGTGCAAAGGGAAAAGACTCAATGGACAATAGCCAGACAGAGCAAGTGACCCCAGAAATGGATATGCAGAAGCCTATAGTGATTATGGGTCTGTAAGAGACACCCATTTGGAAATGGGACAAAATTAAGGAACAGCCTCACTTAAAAAAGGACTGAGATTGCTAGCCACCCTACCAACTATTACCAAGAGAGGGTGCACACAAAAAGGGAGAACTATACTCCCCAGAAATTAAACCAAAGACTCACTAGGCCAAATGCACCAATGGATTCATTTAGGGGATTAAAAACTGTCCTGGCAGTCAAGGGACCAAACGTATATATTTATGACTCAGGTTTTATGCTAGAAAGATAATAGAACAGTGTAAGATATGCCAGCAAGTAAATGCTTATGAAGTAAAGAGTAAACAGGACAAAAGACTTAGAAGAGAACAACCTAGAATATATTAAGAGATTTTTACAAAAAGGCAGGAAAATATGGTTATAAAATATTTTCCAGCATGTGTAGATACTTTACTCTAGATGGGTTGAAGCAGGAAAGAGCTGCCAAGGTTAGAAGAAATTTTCCCGAGTTTCAGAGTGCCCAAGGTAATTGGATCAGATAATGGTTCCGTTTTTGTTTCTAAGGTAAGTCAGAAATTGACAGAGATATTGGGGACTAATTGGAAACATTATTGGATGTACTGTCCCCAGGGCTCAAGGCAGGTAAAGAGAATAAACAAAACCCTATGAGATACCTTAACTAAATTGACCTTGGAGACTGGTTCAGGCTGGTGGTGCCTCTCCCCTTGTTTCTAAAGAGCCCCTACCATTTTAACCTGACCCCCCCTAGATATCTTCTTTGATACCCCAACTCCTTTGGTGTTCACTGGGCCCTCCCAGGAGCTGTCCCACAGTATGAGATTTGCCTTAAAAGCTCCAGGCATGCCAGAGACTACTCACTGCTTCCAAATAGGTGACTGGATTTGTATAAGAAAGCTTCAGGAACTGTTGCTGGAACCCTGATGAAAGAAACCCTCAACAAATTAACCACAGAGACTGGTATTAATGATTAAATAGCTCTCCTACCATTTTTGCTTCAGGCTTTTGTTCTCTAGGCTCAAGGCCCTGAGTGGGTGAGACAGCAAGTGTGGAAGCAGCTCCAAGAGGACTACTCAAGAGGAAGACTTGCAAGTTCCACATCGCTTCCAATTTGGAAATTCGGTCTATGTTAGACACCACTGCGCAGAAAAGCCCTTATCATGTACTCTTGACCATCCTGCTTTCTGTTTTGATGAGACCCTTTGTAATTTTACTCCTTTTGCTTACAATTGGAACCTGTGTGACTAACCGGTTAATAGCTTTTATTAGGGAAACGTATAAGTGCTGTGCAGATTCTTATGCTACGCCAACAATATCAGATTAGGGCAGGACAATCCAGGATATACAGTCAGAGATTTAGCTCTATAGTTCTAAGATTATGACTTACAAGAGAAGAACTGGGGAATGAAAGGATAGAGGATAATACAGCCTAGCTCTAATGACCCCCAAAATCAAAAGTTTAAAATGCTATCTTGCTTTGTTAGAAACTAGGTGAAAGGTCACATTCCAGAGCCCACCTTTAGTTTAGACCTAGCAGAAAGGCCTTGAATAGGTGATCCTAGCCTCGTAGGGTAACTGGAAATGGGCTAAGCTTATCTTCTGTAAACTTACGCCATTACCCATAAGCAGGAGTTCACACAGCTATAGACGTTATAGGAAACTAATTGGTCCACTGAGCGCGGGCTCCAATAATTTAAACTGATTGGCCTAAAAACTATGGAGTGGTACAAATCGATTGGCTCCCATTTTGCGGGCTCTCCATGCTAAGAAATGATTGGTTTGTGATTCATGGGCTTTGTTGTAAACTTATAAAAGCTGTCGCAATTCGGCACTCGGGGTCCATAGTCCTCTAACCCTGCGTGGTGCACGGCTATGGAACCCAGAATTCTGGAATAAGGAAATCCTTATGCTATTGCTTCGAGACCGTTTCTCGCGAGTGATTTGGGTGTCACCTTCCGGGGTGTGGGGTGCTGGGGCACCCTCGGTTTTGGGGGTCTTACAGCAGCCTTATTTATAATAGCCAGAAGCTGGAAAGGACCCAGATGTCCCTCAGTGGAGGAATGGATACAGAACATGTGATATATTTACACAATGGAATACTACTCAGCAATTAAAAACAATGCATTAATGAAAATTTTAGGCAAATGTTTGAAACTGGAAAATATCATCCTAAGTGAGGTAACCCAATCACAAAAGAATACACATGGAATGCAATCACTGATAAGTGGATATTAATTAGCCCAGAAGCTCTGAATACTGAAGACACAATTAGCATATCAAATGATTCCCAAGAAGAAGGAAGGAGAGGGCTCTGGTGCTGGAAAGGCTTGCTCCAGCATTGTAGGGGAATACCAGGACCGAGAATTGGGAGGGGGGAGCGATTGGACAATAGGCAGAGGGAAGAGGGCTTATGGGACGTATGAGAATGTCGCATTCATAACATCCTTTCCTGTACCTGAATCTTGGTACTGATTTCTAATGTATAGATTTGCAATGAACACTTCTAAACAAAGTTATAGTTTATTTCAAAAGATTTTGCACATTGTTTTTATTTATTTTAATTGTTATTATAATCAGAAATCTCGCATGTTTATATAATGAATTTTATTAAAGCTCATGCCCTCTTTCCTTCATCCACAAATATGGCAAAGTTGTATATCTCTTTCCTTTCTTCATCTTACTTTGACATAAGTTTTAAAAGATTCTTTTTTCTTTCAATTTAGATTATTAAGTAATCCATATAATCATACATAACAGCATCCTCTTAACATACTTTAATTTATTAGATATATAAAGTCCTTTTAATATATTATAAGCTAACATATTTTCAAGTCATGAGCCTTAAAAAATCGAATTTTTGTGGGGGGACAAATTTATCCTAGACCTTTTAACAATATCCTAAATAAAAATGGAACACTGATTTGGATCTTTCTTATGTTTTCATTCACAGATACTTTGTTGGAAATAATTTAGTTCACTTCCAGAAATTTTATTTATCACTGTACTTGTTACATTCCAAGCATTACTTTACATTACATCATTGGAGTAAAGTCCTGGGACAACAGAAAAGGCCTGTAGCTAAATATCTGAAATGAATTGTGTGTTTTGTTTAGGAATCACTATGTTTTAAATGTGTTCCTGTCAAAAGCTAATGTTTTAGAAATCCAGTCTTCAAATTCATACATTGATAGTGTTTGGAAATAGATTATTATAATGTAACTAGCGTCAGAAAGTATTTAACAAACGAAGAACATACTAAGCTCATATTTCCTATTATTGTGCAGAAAAACTCCCTTATAGATGCCATCATCTTTTTCTATCATAAAGAACTATATGAAATATATTTTCTTTATAAAATCTAGCCTGTAATATGCTGTCAAAAATTATTAAAAAGATTATGTGACTGATTGCAATACACCTATATGAATGAAACACTTTTTATGATAAACTAGTGTCTTTGTGAGCTTTCTAGGAAAGTAATATCCAAACAATTATGAAACAGGAATTCAGGTTTTAAAACATTATTATTAAGATTCTTTGATTCTCCCAAAAGCTCTTTCATTAAATTTCACATATTTTACAGAAACCACTGGCATATTAAGTTGTCTGGGTGTCTCTGTAGCTGTATTTAGTAACAATTTCAGGTGAAACATAGTTACTTTTACAGCATATATATATATATATATATATATATATACACATATATATGTTCAAAATTGAGACTGTAGAATCATGGAGAGAGACCTGTTTGGAGATTTTGGTAAAGCGGGCAAAGTTACCAGTGGCTCACTGCTCCATAAAATGTTGGCATAAAGCAGAAAAGTCTTAAAGATTTTACTTAAGATGGGAGGTGACAGTGCTTGCCTTTAACTCAAGCATTTGGGAGGCAGAGAGAGGCCAATCTCTTTTGCATTTAAGGCCAGCTTGGCCTGCAGAGTGAGTTACAGGATAGCCAGGGCTAAACAAAGAGAGTGTGTCTCAAAAAAACAAAACAAAACAAACAAACAAGAACTATTTTAAACTATTATTTACAATTAAGTATGTTAACCAGTGTTTGTATATTAACATTGTAAAATAATATTGTAAAAATGTATATTAACTTTTTTTAATCATTGTAATTGCGGTCATACCAAGTTATAAAGATCTATAATAATCTAATAGGGAATGTTGAATCCTGGATGTACTACTCTTGGAAATTAATTAAAAAGGGGAATGCACTTTTATGACTTTTTGAATTATATATTCATTTAGGGAACTTTTATCTCCAAATATACAATGTTTATATAAAATATATTTATAACATAATAAAGAAAAATATATACATATATTTAAATATACAGCATACATGTATAAACACACATAAGTGAATGTGAATTTTATTTTAGATAGGGTATATTGAAGTGCTATATGGCTTTGATCTCAAGATCCTTCTGCCTCTGCCACCCACGTTCTTGAATTAAAATTGTCTGCCATTTTGTCTAACAAAGTTGTTATGGCATTTAAAGAAAATTCACAGAGAATATAATAGTGTCTTATTTAGAAGAATCATGTTTTTAACAACACTGTTGTAATTGGAATTCTATTGGTCAGGTTATATATCACAACTTTCTGTGAAGAATTAATCAGTGAATATTTTAGTGCAGAGTTTTAGCAAGTGATTATGTCAAGACAATTTAAATGTTATAAGATCATATTTTATGCCAGAATCACTAAATTTCTGTTAGTGTTGTACTACGTTTATAAGTCCCTGAGATTAGCTTTAAATTAAAGCCTTCAATTTTCTTCTCTATTTTCCTTGATATTTGATATATTACTTAAGCAATGTAGCCAATATCTCTTAACAATATTAAAAGCTAGCACACATTTTTGTATTAATTAACTGGGCTTCATTAAAATATCCTTTACTGGAATTAATTGATAGTTTATTATCTACATCTATTGATTTTACTATAGTTATAGTAGCCTTATTCATGAAATAATAATGAAATACCATAGTATGAGCATATATGAAAAGACAGCCAGTGTTACATGTGCATTTTCATATTTTGTTAATTATTTTTCCTGGTTAGATAAAATGAAAATGGTTATAATTACAGGACCACTACTGGATCAAAACACATTCCATCATACTTCTCTTTTGTTGGCTTTTAAGATAATTAGCCTTTAGTGCTGGCCTGCTTTTATAATGAATTAAGAATAATTTTGTTCATTAGTATTATTATAAACCTGAATTTTGTTGTACAATTTGTCAAGTTCATTTATATTAGCATCAAGCAGACTCTATAAAAGCAAAATTTAGTCTTCCAAGATAAGTGTAAAGAAGCAATCTCTTATATGACAAAACCAATATTATCATATGTAAACCTCATTTACTATGGAATGCCTTCCCTGTTTCCAGCTCATTAATTGAATGAAACCCACTTTTACAATTTAGTAGACAGTAATGCTCTTCAAGTAATGGAATAGTATCTTTAGAAAAAAATGTCCTGCGTGTGCATGTAATGAAAAGATAATGTGAGGAAATAATAATTCCCTGAACAGAGAACAGTGAAAATATGCTGATAGAAATATCAAAGCCATAATATTATACTAAATTGAAAATATGAAATCTATATGCAGAAGTGGGCATTCTTAAGATACTAAAAAAATTGTTCACTAAAATCTTCCAAATATTCAATAATAATAAACTTGGATGATTCTGCTCTACCTAATTACATTTCCTCTAAAATACAAAAAAAATGGTTGTATGATGGCATCATATAACTAATCCTGTTTCTTCACTTTCTGTGGTTGGAAACTCAAAAAAAATCATTTGATTTTACAATAGACAAACCAGAGAACTTATATAGAAATTGACTGCTTACAAATGTATAGTTATTCAACCATGAGGCATCTGGGTGGATCATCCAAATTCTCATCATGTATTTTATTCTAAGACTCTGACTCTCTGTTCAAGGATTTCTGTGTTCACAATGAAAATGGCCTATGAACTCTAAAAAACACAACTCAGAAAGAGAGGCAATATACATTAGATTCAGTTGCGCATGGTAATAACTCTTCCTTAGTTAGTGAAAATCTTTTTAAAAAACTCTTTAATATACAAAAAAAACTAGCCAATATAAGTTATGTTTCATAAAAGGTTCAAGAAGATAACAAAAATAACTAGCTAGAATGAGAAAGAGGTGTTATATGCCACTGATGTCCATATTTACAATGATGATGCTTTACATTTACATAACATATAGTGTTTTGCATATGTTATCTATGTTGCTATGCAGCCAGCAACCACTCCATACCTTTTTGCTGGCAGGATTAACCTGCTTATGGAAACAAAGTTGCCTGAAACAATTGGCTATATTAGCTACATTAGCATAATAATATACACTCTGTCTACATAATCTGTTTTCTCTGAGAGAGAAAGCAAATTCTTTATTACATAACAAGGCCAGGAGTATAATACCAAATAACTGAGAGATACTTTGACCCTCTATTACAGTTCTGTCACTCAGATGTTCCTTATACCTTTTATAATGCCATGTATATTTTAGATCCATTTTCTTACTAAATATTGTTTCATTTTATTGATCTTCCCTTGGGTAAACAAGCTGCTCTTATATTTTGTCTTTTATTGAAATTAATAATATTGTCATGATTAAAAGGAGAAGGAAATAATACTCTTTCCCAGCCTCAGATTCAGCCATTGAGATCTCCTCTTCCAAAGAAGGCAGTTAATGTTGGTGTGTGTGTGTGTGTGTGTGTGTGTGTGTGTGTGTATTTGCGCACGCGCACGTGTGTGCATGTGTGTGTGTGTATGTGTGTGTGGTGTATGAGTGTGTTTTTTGTTTGTATGTTCATGCACCATCAAAAGATGAAGGTGATTACCAATTCTTTGGTACTGGAATTTCAGATAGTTGTAGACCATTATGTGAGGGCTAGGAACCAAAACCAGGTCCTCTATAACCCTTCTTGTGTATTTTTATTCCTTAAAATGTAAACAACAGGCTAGTTCCTGCCATGAGATATTCCTGTTGTGTAAAACAATGGTTTTCTGGTCTGTGCCATGCCCTAAGATGATTTTAGACTCCATTGTGAGGGCAGAAGATAATCGAGCAACTATATGCATCTGTAAACAAAACCAACTGTCTTGCACCATGATATAATAAAGATTGATAAATGATTTATTCCTGGGAGTAGAAAGCATACAGTCATGTAAGTTTATTGAGATAAATGAAGACTATAAAGCCACATGGGTATACTAAGATCATATCCTGGATATTGACCAATGAATTTATTGGATATGCAAGTCATAAAATTGTACCTCCCTTATGTAGCACTCACATCATTCATAGCACTCACCTGTCACCTGACACCGGGTGTATGCATGTCAAGGGAAGGTAGACAAAGAATTGCATCATCCCTTTGGGCTTCTGCTGAGCTCAGTCTCCACTGTTGATGTTGCTTATAAAAATATAATTAATTTGTTTTTATTTTTATGTGTATGTGTGAATTTTATGCCTGCCTGTATATCCTCATGGAGGACAAAAGAAGATGTTGGCTCCCCTGGAATAGGAGTCAGAAAAGATTATCAGATGTCTGATATGGATGCATGGAACTAAACCTGAATCCTCTCCAAGAGCATCAAGTGCCCTTGACTGCTGAGCCATTTCTGCAGTAATTGATATAACTGTTTTTATTGCATTCTGGTCATTCTTTTGTTTAGCTCTTTGGACTTAGAACTGATTTACTCCTCTTGACCCAGTTCTGTTATTTCATCTCTACACCTGACTGTAACATGACTGTAAGTCTTCACTCTCCCAAGGCCTGACTTGCAGCAGTAGCTTTTCACTGAAGCTGGTTTGGGTTTGTTTTCTTCTCATAACAATATGTATGCATGTCTATTAATGCAGTTCTTAAACCTGGTGAAGTCTCCTATAGCCACATTAACTTATGTTACTTCTGTGACTCACATCTATAGATAGGTGGTAGAGCATATATATATGTGTGTGTGTGTGTGACATATATGACATATATATGTCACACAATATGTATATAATATAACACTATGTATATCATATAATACATATAATATTATATGTATACAATATAACACATATAAAATATATATTTGTAATATATTTTATGTTTTATAATGTATATGGTATGAGAGTTAATTAGCAATTATAAGATAAAAGAACCTGCATTGACCTCAGCCAGAATACTAAGATAAGTGTGATTATTTGAGAAATGGCTGCTGCTGAAGCCTTTGAAACTTGTAGATATACTCTTCTTCAAAAACGTATGACATTGTGAGACATGTTCTTAAACATTTATGACATAGCACAATCACAACAAGATACAAATCTCTGTCAATAAAATATTTGTATAGTCTCTCCTTGGCTTGTCAGTATAGATAGTATCTATTAATCACCTGTGCCTATTGAATAACTGTGGTGTTGGTTATATGAATCAAGTTCTTCTAAAAATGCAAATTATCACTAAGTTTCATAGTTTGTCTGTAAAAAATACACGTCAATATTTCCATTTAAAACATTCATGTTTTAATTTCCTTATTAAACTTACAAGTTTCATTTCACTTATTTCTTCTAATTCCCCATCCCCTACTAGACAAAGAATCAACTGCCAAAGATGATGTTGACTTGAAAAGGAATGTTTTCAAAATAATATAAATAGTATAAAATTCTGATGATGTCTTTGTGCCCAAACATTTTATCAGTATTTATAGCCTTGACTGAAACTCATTTAGTTTTCAGAAGAAAATATACTTAAAGAAATATTTTTCATAGCCTAAATTCTGGCTAATGGCATTCACCGTTATAAAGAATCAGAGATTTCAAATGTAAATTCATAGTATAAAATCTTTCACAACTCTGCCATTTTCTATCTGTGACTGTAAAATTGAACTTGGCAATATATGTTCTGTATACATGATAGTTTAACAAATGCTTCATGAGATAACCGAATATCTGGTACAGATATTTGTCATCTTACCCAGAGCAAGATGACAAACACATTTCTGCTCAACTGTAACGGATAGATTAGAAAATACTACATACTTTTCCCCCCACACCCTCTCTCTTCCTTTTTGTAAAATAGTACACATATATTTTCTCCTAGCTACTCATTCCTTTTCTTCTACCTCAAATTCCCAAGACTCTACTTTTCTTTTAAAACAATATTTCTTGGAGGCAGGATGCAGATCTCTGAGTCTGAGGGAATCCTGGTCTACAGAGTGAGGTCCAGGACATCCAGGGTTATACAGAGAAACAGTCTCAAAAAAATAAGACAGAGAAAAAAGTGAAAATATATATCAATAAATATATAATTACACATTGCATCATTTATTTTTCCCTTTCATCCCTCTAAACACATATCCCTATCTGCTTTCAAATCTAAGGCTCTTTTTTTCATTAATTGGATGTATGTATATGGACCTTATGAGTTTTTTCCTGTCCATTTTGGGATACACACACATGAACACACACACACACACACACACACATTTATATATATATATACACACACATACAAATGTAGAGTTCTCTCTCCATATATGTGTGTTCTCTCATATATATGTGTGTGTGTGTGTATGTGTACAATGTGTGTGTATCTGCATGTGTGTGTGTAAAAGTGGATGTGTGTGTGTGTGTGTGTGTGTTCTTTCTCATATGAGGAACCTAACATCAATGTTATGTCTAACATGGAGTGTTTTGCTTTCCAGGAAACAGTAAAGAGTAGGAGGAGAATGGTTTAAGAGGTAAGAAATAATGGAACATATGCAAAGCAACAGTAAGGATGGAATATTGCAGGTATATACATTTAGAGAGGGAAGGAGGCAGAGGAATTAGGGAGATGAGAGTGTAGAATGGGAAAGAACTGAGAAAAAGGAAGTATGAAGAAACTGTTTGGAAAGATATATTCACCTGTGTAATAGTGGCTTGATATTTGGTAGGGGGCACTGTAACCAATTGCCCGTGGAATGGATCCAAGATCCACTCCATGTGGACAGAAGTTTATCAATGTGTGGTGTTGGAAGCTTTCTAACAACCTAGATCTGGGGCTATAATAGGCTCATGCTGGATGTATCTTTGATGGTTAACTAAAGTAAGAGAAACCAAACTGCCTTCTAAAAACCCATGCTTATAACAAATTCAGGTGGACATTGAAGTTAATCAGAGAGAGACTCTGAATGCCCAAGATGCAGAAAATAAGCCATTAATATTGCATTGTCTCTAAAAGGTCACTTATTACAAAACCTCTAAGAATCAAGGAACATTAAAGAACAGGATATATAAGAGCTGAAGACAGGCTGTAGGACAATGATACAAACATACAAAAAATTCTTTGCTACTATAATCCCTTGGCACTTGGTTCTGAGTTATAAAAGAATTATAGCTGAGCAAGTCAGAGGATGAATGACACTAAAGTAGAGTTTCTTTTTGATCTCTACTTCAGTTCTTAGTTCCAGGTCTCTGCTTTGGCATCCCTCAATCACTTTAAACTTGTACGCTGAAATAAAACCTTTCCTCCCCAATCTAATTTCCGTTAGTCTTTTATCACATCAATAAAAAACAAGTAGTGAATGCACACATGTGTGCTTGTGTGCACTCAAACACTCACACACAAAAAACATACTTTGCAGATGCTAGCAAAGAAAGTACTTTAGAACATTAAAGCTTTTGTGAATTATAGCCACTGTTGATTTTAACTTAGCCAGAAGTGTTTACCAGTTGAACACATGTGTTTCCTCAGAACACCTATGTTATTTTGTTTGCTTGAAGTATAAATGTTACTTGTTAACTGAGACCATGTTAAATGTATTGAATGAACTAAGCTTTCATCCATAGTAATGTTTCTTCTTGAATAACGTACTGAAATCACTGCTTTCAATTTCAAGTTTTGGCCCATTTAAACAGTAGAAAAAATGACTCTTCATTGTGGGTTACTATTATTATTTAAAGGATCAAATAAGTTATTACCTGTTTTTTCTTACTTAAGGCCTTTAAAACTTATGTTTTAAATATATTTTATTTCCTTAGAGTTGATATCAAACTATAAATACTTATGACTGGTGCAAGTTATCACTTGGAATGAGGGTAAATGTTTTATCTTATGAACAGCAGTTGTGACAGGAGGCAAGGGATTAGTTCAATCTTCTTATATTAGTTCAGGTCTGTCTTGTGACCAATTATGTGATTAATTTTGGAGAAGGTACCATGAGGTGCTGAGAAAAAGGTATAATCTTTTGCTTTAGGATGAATAAACAGTCTCATAACCCCTAAAGAAATAGAAGGGGTCATAGAAAGTTTTCCAACCAAAAAAAGCACAGGACTAGACAGTTTTAGTGCAGAATTCTATCAGATCTACGAAGCAGACCTAACACAAAAACTCTTCAAACTATTCCACAAAATAGAAACAGAAGGAACACTACCCAACTCATTCTATGAAGCCACAATTTTGCTGATACCAAAACCACACAAAGATCCAACAAAGAAAGAGAACTTCAGGCCAATTTCCCTTATGAATATCGATGCAAAAATACTCAATAAAATTCTTGCCAACCAAATCCAAGAACACATCAAAACGATCATCCACCATGATCAAGTAAGCTTCATTCCAGGGATGCAGATATGATTCAATATATGCAAATCCATCAATGCAATCCACTACATAAAAAACTCAAAGAAAAAACCACATGGTCATTTCATTAAATGCTGAAAAGACATCTGACAAAATTCAGCACCATTTCATACTAAAAGACTTGGAGAGAACAGGAATTCAATGTCTATATCTAAACATTGTAAAAGCAATATAGATCAAACCAGTAGTCAACATCAAACTAAATGGAGAGAAACTTGAAACAATCCCACTAAAATCAGTGACTAGACAAGGCTGACCCTGTCTCCATAACTTTTCAATATAGTGCTTGAAGTTATAGCTAGAGCAATTAGACAACAATAGAAGGTCAAAGGGATACAAATTGGAAAGAAAGAAGTCAAACTAACACTATTTGCAGATGATATGAAAGCATACTTAAGTGACCCAAAAACTCCACCAGAGAACTCCTACAGCTGATAAACAACTTCAACAAAGTGCCTGGTTATAAAACTCACGAAAATCAGTAGCATTCATATGCTCAAAGAATAAGCAGGCTGAGAAAGAAATTAGGGAAATGACACCTTTCACAATAGCCACAAACAATATAAAGTATTTTGGTGTGACTCTAACCAAACAAGTGAAAGATCTGTATGACAAGAACTTCAGGACTCTGAAGAAAAAATTGAAGAAGACCTCAGAAAATGGAAAAACCTTCCTTACTCATGGATTGGCAGGATTAATAGAGTTAAAGTGGCCATCATGGCAAAAGCAATATACAGATTCAACACAATCCCCATCAAAATCCAAACTCAGTTCTTCATAGATGTAGAAAGAGCAATTCTCAAATTCATCTGGAATAATAAAAAACCCAGGATAGCTAAAAACTATTCTCAACAGTCATAGATCTTCTGGGGAAATCAGTATCCCAGACCCCAATCAATACTACAGAGCAATAGTGCTAAAAACTGCAAGGTATTGGTACAGTGATAGGCAGGTAGATCAATGGAATAGTATTGAAGACCCAGAAATGAACCCGCACACACCTATGTTCACTTGATCTTCAACAAAGGAGCTGAAAACATCCAGTGGAAAAAGCCTTTTCAACAAATGGTGCTGGTTCAACTGGAGGTCAGCATGCAGCAAAATGCAAATTGATTCATTCTTATCTCCTTGTACTAAGCTCAACTCCAAGTGGATCAAGGACCTCCACAGAAAACCAGACACACTAAAACTAATAGAAGCGAAACTGCGGAACACCTTTGAGAACATGGGCACGGGGAAAAAGTTCCTGAACAGAACACCAATAGCTTATGCTCTAAGATCAAGAATTGACAAATGGGACCACATAAAATTACAATATTCTGTAAGGCAAAAGATACTGTCAAAAGGACAAAATGGCAACCAAGAAATTGGGAAAATATCTTCACCAACACTACATCAGACAGATGGCAAATATCCAATATGTGCAAAGAACTCAAGAAGTTAGACCCCAGAGAACCAAATAACCCTATTAAAAATGGGGTACAGAGCTAAACAAAGAATTTACAGCTGAAGAAATTTGGATGGCTGAGAAAAACCTTAAGAAATATTCAACATCATTAGTCATTAGGGAAATCCAAATCAACCCTGAGATTTCACCTCACACCAGTCAGAATGGCTAAATTTAAAAACTCAGGAGACAGCAGGTGTTGGGGAGAATGTGGAGAAAGAGGAACACTCCTCCACTGATGGTGGGGCTGCAAGCTGGTACAACCACTCTGGAAATCAGTCTGAAGTGTCCTCAGAAAACTGAGCATGACACTTCTGGAGGACCCTGCTATACCTCTCCTGGGCATATACCCAGAGGATTCCCCAGCATGCAATAAAGACAAATGCTCCATTATGTTCATAGCAGCCTTATTTACAATAGCCAGAAGCTGGAAAGAAACCACATGTCCATCAATGGAGGAATGTATACAGAAAATGTGGTATATATACATAATGCAATACTACTCAGCAATTAAAAACAATGAATTCATGAAATTCTTAGGCAAATGGTTGGAGCTGGAAAATATCATCCTAAGTGAGGTAACCCAATCACAAAAGAACACACATGGAATGCAGTCACTGATAAGTGGATATTAGCCCAGAAGCTCTGAATACCCAAGACTCAACATCAAATGATTCCCAAGAAGAAGGAAGGAGAGAGCCCTGGTCCCTGAAAGGCTTGATGCACCAATGTAGGGGATTACCAGGACAGAGAATTGGCAAGGGGGTTGATCTTGGAATAGGCAGAGGGAAGAGGGCTTATGGGACTTATGGAGAGTGGCGAACCGGGAAAGGGAAAATCATTTGAAATATAAACAAAGAATATAGAAAATAATATAAGAATGAACATCGCTTGTATAAAGATATTTATGATGCTTTATGTAGATGCAATCAATCATAATTTAGATGATAATGGACTAAGACATCTCTATAGAAAAATAGAAGATATAATTATTTCACTTTGTTAAAGATCTCTATATACTTATATCTATATATAAAATATTGTAGCAGTTTAACCATTTGGAGAATCCATATAGTACAGCATACAAATACTTCAGACTACATCATGACAAAAGGAAACAAAAACTAAAACTGAATACAGATAGTAGAACATATATTTGTAATAGAATGTTCTGTGCAATATTTCTCACAATAACTAAAATCTAGAAACTGCTAAAGTATCTGAATAGATAGAGTTTTTAAAGGTGCTATAAATAAAAGAAGGTTGTGTAACCTTAAAGCGGATTGTATTATAGGGCACTTTGGGTACTCCTTTTGTAAAATTATGATGAGTTTAATTTAGATCCTTGTCACTCACACTAAAAACAAGTAGTAGGGGAGTCAGGAAAAATTTAGTTTCTAGATCGTAAGTATTAGGGGAAAGAAAACTGTGTTCAGAATATAGTGTAAAAAAATGTTTTCAATAGCTCCACTTAAAAAATTCTAACCCAAATAGATGAAATGAAAAATCATGTGGAACAATCATGTATAGATAATTTAGTTATTTTTTTCTATTGCTGTGTCTAAAAGTCATTAACAAGGCAAATTTCCAAAAGAAAATATTTCATTTTAAGCTCATGATTGTAGGGGGTTAGAATCTACAATTATAATGTAGCATTAGCATCAGGCAGTGTTGGTCTGAAGCAATAGCTGAAAAATTACTTCTTTACACATAAGCATGAGGCAGAGAGATCAAACTAGGAATGCTGTGGGGTTTTGAATCCTCAAAGTCCACTCTCAATGAAAAATGTCCTCCAACAAGGCCTTTTCTTCCTTCCCAAACATGTCTAACAATTGGGGATCAACCATTCAAATATGTCAGCCTGGGGCTGCTATTCTTTTTTCTTTTTTTTTTTTTTTTTACTTGGCATTTTCCCCTTACTGCGTTTAATATTCTTTCCTTGTTTTGTGCATTTGGTGTTTTGAATATTATGTGATGGGAGGAATTTCTTTTCTTTTTTTCTTTTTTTTTTTTTAATTTTTTTTATTCGATATAATTTATTTACATTTCAAATGATTTCCCCTTTTCTAGCCCCCCCCCACTCCCCGAAAGTCCCATAAGCCCCCTTCTCTTCCCCTGTCCTCCCTCCCACCCCTTCCCAGTTCCCCGTTCTGGTTTTGCCGAATACTGTTTCACTGAGTCTTTCCAGAACCAGGGACCGCTCCTCCTTTCTTCTTGTATCTCATTTGATGTGTGGATTATGTTTTGGGTATTCCAGTTTTCTAGGTTAATAACCACTTATTAGTGAGTGCATACCATGATTCACCTTTTGAGTCTGGGTTACCTCACTTAGTATGATGTTCTCTAGCTCCATCCATTTGCCTAAGAATTTCATGAATTCGTTGTTTCTAATGGCTGAATAGTACTCCATTGTGTAGATATACCACATTTTTTGCATCCACTCTTCTGTTGAGGGATACCTGGGTTCTTTCCAGCATCTGGCAATTATAAATAGGGCTGCTATGAACATAGTAGAGCATGTATCCTTATTACATGGTGGGGAATCCTCTGGGTATATGCCCAGGAGTGGTATAGCAGGATCTTCTGGAAGTGAGGTGCCCAGTTTTCGGAGGAACCGCCAGACTGATTTCCAGAGTGGTTGTACCAATTTGCAACCCCACCAGCAGTGGAGGAGTGTTCCTCTTTCTCCACACCCTCTCCAACACCTGCTGTCTCCTGAATTTTTAATCTTAGCCATTCTGACTGGTGTAAGATGAAATCTTAGTGTTGTTTTGATTTGCATTTCCCTAATGACTAATGAAGTTGAGCATTTTTTAAGATGCTTCTCCGCCATCCGAAGTTCTTCAGGTGAGAATTCTTTTTTTAAATCTGTACCCCATTTTTTAATAGGGTTGTTTGGTTTTCTGGAGTCTAACTTCTTGAGTTCTTTATATATATTGGATATTAGCCCTCTATCTGATGTAGGATTGGTGAAGATCTTTTCCCAATTTGTTGGTTGCTGATCTGTCCTCTTGATGGTGTCCTTTGCCTTACAGAAACTCTGTAACCTTATGAGGTCCCATTTGTCAATTCTTGCTCTTAGAGCATACGCTATTGGTGTTCTGTTCAGAAACTTTCTCCCTGTACCGATATCCTCAAGGGTCTTCCCCAGTTTCTTTTCTATTAGCTTCAGAGTGTCTGGCTTTATGTGGAGGTCCTTGATCCATTTAGAGTTGAGCTTAGTACAAGGAGACAAGGATGGATCAATTCGCATTCTTCTGCATGCTGACGTCCAGTTGAACCAGCACCATTTGTTAAAAAGGCTATCTTTTTTCCATTGGATGTTTTCAGCCTCTTTGTCGAGGATCAAGTGGCCATAGGTGTGTGGGTTCATTTCTGGATCTTCAATCCTGTTCCATTGATCCTCCTGCCTGTCACTGTACCAATACCATGCAGTTTTTAACACTATTGCTCTGTAGTATTGCTTGAGGTCAGGGATACTGATTCCCCCAGATTTTCTTTTGTTGCTGAGAATAGTTTTAGCTATCCTGGGTTTTTTGTTGTTCCAGATGAATTTGATAATTGCTCTTTCTAACTCTGAGAAGAATTGAGTTGGGATTTTGATGGGTATTGCATTGAATCTGTATATTGCTTTTGGCAAAATGGCCATTTTAACTATATTGATTCTACCGATCCATGAGCATGGGAGGTTTTCCCATTTTTTGAGCTCTTCTTCCATTTCCTTCTTCAGAGTCTTGAAGTTCTTGTCATACAGATCTTTCACATGTTTGGAGATCCAACAAAGAAAGAGAACTTCAGACCAATTTCCCTTATGAACATCGATGCAAAAATACTCAATAAAATTCTTGCCAACCGAATCCAAGAACACATCAAAACGATCATCCACCATGATCAAGTAGGCTTTATCCTGGGAATGCAGGGTTGGTTCAATATACGGAAATCCATCAATACAATCCACTACATAAACAAACTCAAAGAACAAAACCACACGGTCATTTCATTGGATGCTGAAAAAGCATTTGACAAAATTCAGCATCCTTTTATGCTTAAAGTCTTGGAGAGAACAGGAATTCAAGGCCCATACATAAACATAGTAAAAGCAATATACAGCAAACCGGTAGCCAGCATCAAACTAAATGGAGAGAAACTTGAAGCAATCCCACTGAAATCAGGGACCAGACAAGGCTGCCCCCTTTCTCCTTATCTTTTCAATATTGTACTTGAGGTACTAGCTCGGGCAATTCGACAACATAAGGAGGTCAAAGGGATACAAATTGGAAAGGAAGAAGTCAAACTATCATTATTTGCAGACGACATGATAGTCTACCTAAGTGACCCAAAGAACTCCACTAGAGAGCTCCTACAGCTGATAAACAACTTCAGCAAAGTGGCAGGTTATAAAATCAACTCAAGCAAATCAGTGGCCTTCCTATACTCAAAGGATGAGCAGGCTGAGAAAGAAATTAGGGAAATGACCCCCTTCACAATAGCCACAAACAATATAAAGTATCTGGGGCTGCTATTCTTATCAAGACCATTAGAGAGCATTTCTTCCCAATTCTCTGTAGGTGGGGAAAGGAGGAACTCTTTAGCTCATTGGCCTCAATCTAGTCAAATACAGACTGAGTAATATTCACTATCCCAAAAAATAGATAAAAAGCAACTAAGCAGCACATCCTGCATCAAGCTCTTCTCTCCACATATGTGCACACATGTGCATGAGTACCAGCTCACACACACAAACATACATGAACACATTCATATCCATATACTTCACATACCCTTGCATATGAATACAATTTTAATAAATCCCATGAAAATATCTAAAATAAAAGTTTGAAAAAAGTCTCATATACAACATAATTTGAATTATATAAGTTAAGTACAATGTCTAAATTCATTGTTATGTAGCAGAAGTAAGATTGGTAATCTTTTCAATTTCTGTTTAAAAAATTTATTGATAATAGGTTCTTCTCTAATACAGCGCATACAAACCACAATTTTCCTTCTGTCTCCACCTCCAACGTCCTTCCACCTCTTCTACCCATCAGATCCACTCCCTCTCCATTTCTGCTTCAGAAAGGAGCAGGCCTCCAAGAGAGTACAGGGTAAATGGACAAAGCAAGATATAACAAGATAAGCAAAACCCCTCATATTGAGGCTGACAAGGAAATACAGTAGGAAGAAAAGAGTCCCAAAGAGCAGGCAATACAGTCCCATTATTAAGACTCCCACCAAGCACCATGTGAAGAGCCATAGCATATATGCAGATGACCTGGGTCAGGCTCATGTAGGCCTCACACTTGCTCTCTCCTTCAGATCCTGTGAGCCCATATAAGCATTTAACTGATTTGGTGATCCATGTCCTCCTGGGGTATACTATGCCCTCTGACTCTTGTAGTGCTCTGCACAAAATTCCCAGGGTTTCTGAAGCTCTGACAGGAGGAAATGGATGGAGACCTCAATTTTAGACTCTCTCTCTTCACATGATGACTGCCTGTAGGTCTCTGTACCTGCCCTCATCAACTGTCAGAGGAAGCATCGCTGATACTCACTGAAAATGTCACCAATTGATATGTGTATGAGAATATGGGTAAGGATTATTTCATTGTTTATTTTTTGCCAGTAATATCTAGTTCTACTCTAAGTCTCTGGGCTACCAAGTTTACAGATCCTGGCCACCCAGGCAGTGTAGGGCATGGGCTCATTTTCATGGTGTGAGCCACAGATTAAACCACACATTAGTGGGCCACTGGCACAAGTTGTATGTCACCACTGACCCATTGCATCTTCCAGATTGTTTTATGGCTGGGTTGACATCTAGGTCTTTTCTTCCTATAGCCTTCAGAGCACCTTCTCACACTAGAGAGACTAGAACAGAGTGGTGAAGACTCCATCCATGCTCCACTTCTCATGCATGAAAGGTAAATGCTTTATTATTGAATCCTATTCACAGATATTGACTGTTCATATATTATAATCAATGATTTTATAAATTTATCTTCATATTTAATAATTTACTTTTCACGATTGATTCTTTTCTTAGTATTTGTTGATTTATTTGTAGTTTTGTAAGGACACAGGAATTTAACCAAGACAATCATTCTGCTAATGAGATGCATACCCAAAGATGCATTGCTGCTTTTTAAAAATATAAACCGGACACACTGAAACTAATCGAAAAGAAACTGGGGAAGACCCTGGGGGACATGGGCACAGGGGAAATGTTCCTGAATATAACACCAATAGCTTATGCTCTAAGATCAAGAATTGACAAATGGGACCTCATAAAACTACAAAGTTTCTGTAAGGCAAAGGACACCATCAAAAGGACAAAATGTCAACCAACAGACTGGGAAAGGATCTTCACCAACCCTGAATCTAACAGAGGGCTAATATCTAATATATACAAAGAACTCAAGAAAGTAGAACCCAGAGAAAAAATAACCCCATTAAAAAGTGGGATACGGAGCTAAACAATGAATTTTCACATGAAGAACTTCGGAGAGCTGAGAAACACCTTAAGAAATGTTCAATATCATTAGTCATTAGCGAAATGCAAATCAAAACAACCCTGAGATTTCACCTCATACCAGTCAGAATGGCTAAGGTTAAAAACTCAGGAAACAGCAGGTGTTGGCGAGGATGTGGAGAAAGAGGAACACTCCTCCACTGCTGGTGGGATTGCAAGATGGTGCAACCACTTTGGAAATCAGTCTGGCGGTTCCTCAGAAAACTGGGCATGCCACTTCCTGAGGACCCTGTTATACCACTCCTGGGCTTATATCCAGAGGATTCTTCAGCATGCAATAAGGACACATGCTCCACTATGTTCATAGCAGCCCTATTTGTAGTAGCCAGAAGCTGGAAAGAACACAGGTGTCCCTCAATGGAGGAATGGATACAAAAAACTTGGTATATTTACACAATGGAGTACTATTCAGCCATTAGAAACAATGAATTCATGAAATTCTTAGACAAATGGATGGAGCTGGAGAGAACATCATACTAAGTGAGGCAACCCAGTCTCAAAAGATCAATCATCGTATGCATTCACTGATAAGTGGATATTAGCCTAGAAACTTTGAATACCCAGGACATAATCCACAAATTAAATGATGTCCAAAAAGAATGGAGGAGTTCTGGAAAGACTCAATGCAAGAGTATAGGGGAATTCCAGAACAGGGAATGGGAAGGGGTGGATGGAAGAACAGGGGGACGGAAGAGGGCTTATGGAACTTGTGGAGAATGGGGACCCAGAAAAGGGGAAATCATTTGAAATGTAAATAAAAAATATATCAATAAAAAATAGATTTGTGAAGGAGTAATTTCATAATAATGTATAATTACACAAGTTATTGTAACCATCCAAAGTTTAATGTGAAAATATGTATTATAACCTAAATAGTATTTCATGAATACTACAGGCAACCTTTCACTTTTACCACATCATACTCTCCATCTTTAAACAGTCACTGATCTATTTGATATTTTATGTATTTGTTATTTTGACATTTATTAGAAGTGGAATAATATAATATTATTTAATTCTCTGATTGGTTTCATTTAATTAGCAAAGCCCTACAAGGACTCACTTTATTGTAACATACATAAATATTTTGCAAAATTTTATAGGATTATTTTATTATTTAACATTGAATTGATTCTCCATGAATTTCACCTTTTTTGCCTTTTATTTTATTTTATTGTTGAGAATAGTTTCATTTTATTTTGCCTTTTATTTTATTTTATTTTATTTATAGTTTTTGCCTTTCATTTTTCCCATATTATGGAGATCCTATAGCCTTGGATCTATAGAACATGCCCCTTCATATCCCCTAGCAGTCCATAGGTCTTGGTGTTGGCCAACTCAAAGGCCTGGGTCTGATATATGAGCTCTTCTGTTCACTAGCTCTCCAGTGCCCACACCACTAGGGCAAGCTTTCTAGTACTGCCCTGGCTAGCTCTTCCAATGGTGCAGCTGGCATTGGGCAGTGCCAGGTCTCCCACACTCATGTCCCCAGGTCAGCTCACCTTTGTCTCTCCCACCAAACTCAGCTCTATTGTAATGTCCAGGTGAGATGCAGGGCCCATTGTTCTTAGTGCTACTGCAGGTGAGGAGCAGTGCCAGGTCTCCTGCTTTCATGACCCTAGGGCCAGCTTTCTCTTTTTGCCGCATGTGGCAGGCCAGATCGCCCATACTCACACCTTCAGGAATGGCTCACTTGTAACTCACACAAACAGGACAAGCTCTACTGTGCTTGTGCTTTATGGGTGAAGGGCAGGACCCACTCTATTATTGCAATGTAGAGGAGCGAGCCCAGCTCTACTGCTTTCATGCCTTCTGGGCAAGCTCTCCCACAATGCCCCATGAAGGAGTGGGCCCAGTTATACACAGCACTCAGACATCAATATGGCCCCAGAAGACAGCACAGCCTAGGGATGTATATCTGGACATCAGTTGTAACAGACTCCCACTGCTGCAGGGCGATGGACAAAGACTTGGTCCTTGATGACAGCATGGGTTAAGACCTCATCTTGTCCTTAGGTGGCATAACTAGTTATTCATATTAGGCTGTTTCTCACTACCTTCAAGTCTCCAATCTGCCCCCTCTCCATTGTGAACATTGTCAAACTAAAGCTCACTGCATTGCCACTGATACTTTTTAAAAATTAGTGCATGTTAATTGTATAAAAGGATTTTATCTTGATATTTACATACACACATACACACACAGTACACCCATTTATATTCATCTCCTCTATTACTGTTTATTATCTGTTTTATTCTCATTAATTTGTCCTTTTCTTTTTACACCCCTAATATTTTCTTGTTATTTTAATTTCTTTTTTTTTAAAGATTTATTTATTATATGTAAGTACACTGTAGCTGTTTTCAGACACACCAGAAGAGGGTCTCAGATCTCACTACAGATGGTTGTAAGCCACCATGTGGTTGCTGAGATTTGAACTCAGGACCTTCTGAAGAGCAGTCAGTGATCTTAACCGCTGAGCCATCTCTCCAGCCCCTGTTATTTTAATTTCTTTTTCCCCTCCTAGATTTCAAGTATGAGAAAAAATATATTTGTAGAACTGTCTTATTTCAAACAATATGATGATTCCTGGGTTCATCATATTTTTATAAATTTAATAATTAATTAATTTTATTTGATGCATTAATGTATCTCCATTATATTAATGTCACTGCTTATCCATTCATCCATTATCATCTACACTGATTCTATGATATGTCTACTGGGATGGTGCCTCTTCAAACAACTTTTGCCCTGTGGCTCTATGGTAACTCAATATGAATTATTTGGGGGCATATGCAGAAGTATTAGGGGTAGGTGCTATAAAAGTTATACTTAGAAATCTTTCTTAATTAATTAAATTTATAGAAACTCCATTTTGATTTCCAGAGTAACTAAGTCAATTTATAGTACAATAACCAGTGGAAATTTGCTCATTTTTTTCTGTGTTCTCTTTAATGCTTCTTGTTTGCTTTCTGGATGAGAGGTATTTTGATCTAAGTCATGTGAAACAAATTTTGTGCTATTTTACATTTTCCTGATGTGTGAGATTTTTCAACGTTTCCTGTATTCATTGGGCATTTTTTATGAGTTATTTATTTATTTATTTATTTATTTATTTATTTATTTATTTTTATTCAATATATTTTTTATTTATATTTCAAATGATTTCCCCTTTTCTGGACCCCCACTCCCCAAAAGTCCCATCAGCCCCTTTCCCTCCCCCTGTCCTCCCACCCACCCCTTCCCACTTCCCAGTTCTTGTTTTGCCGAATACTGCTTCACTGAGTCTTTCCAGAACAAGGGGCCACTCCTCCGTTCTTCTTGTACCTCATTTGATGTGTGGATTATGTTGGGGTATTCCAGTTTTCTAGGTTAACACCCACTTATTAGTGAGTGCATACCATGATTCATCTTTTGAGTCTGGGTTACCTCACTTAGTATGATGTTCTCTAGCTCCATCCATTTGCCTAAGAATTTCATGAATTCATTGTTTCTAATGGCTGAATAGTACTCCATTGTGTAGATATACCACATTTTTTGCATCCACTCTTCTGTTGAGGGATACCTGGGTTCTTTCCAGCATCTGGCAATTATAAATAGGGCTGCTATAAATATAGTAGAGCATGTATCCTTATTACATGGTGGGGAATCCTCTGGGTATATGCCCAGGAGTGGTATAGCAGGATCTTCTGGAAGTGAGGTGACCAGTTTTCTGAGGAACCGCCAGACTGATTTCCAGAGTGGTTATACCAATTTGCAACCCCACCAGCAGTGGAGGAGTGTTCCTCTTTCTCCACATCCTGGCTAACATCTCCTGTCTCGTGAATTTTTAATCTTACCCATTCTGAGTGGTGTAAGGTGAAATCTCAGGGTTGTTTTGATTTGCATTTCCCTAATGACTAATGAAGTTGAGCATTTTTTAAGATGCTTCTCTGCCATCTGAAGTTCTTCAGGTGAAAATTCTTTGTTTAACTCTGTTCTCCATTTTTTAATAGGGTTATTTGGTTTTCTATATATTGGATATTAGCCCTGTATCTGATGTAGGGTTGGTGAAGATCTTTTCCCAATTTGTTCGTTGCCGATTTTCACTTTTGATGGTGTCCTTTGCCTTACAGAAACTTTGTAATTTTATGAGGTCCAATTTGTCAATTCTTGATCTTAGAGCATAAGCTATTGGCGTTCTGTTCAGGAACTTTCCCCCTGTACCAATGTCCTCAAAGGTCTTCCCCAGTTTCTTTTCTATTAGCTTCAGAGAGTCTGGCTTTATGTGGAGGTCCATGATCCATTTGGAGTTGAGCTTAGTACAAGGAGACAAGGATGGATCAATTCGCATTCTTCTGCATGCTGACCTCCAGTTGAACCAGCACCATTTGTTGAAAAGGCTATCTTTTTTCCATTGTTTTCAGCCCCTTTGTCGAGGATCAGGCGGCCATAGGTGTGTGGGTTCATTTCTGAATCTTCAATCCTGTTCCATTGATCTGCCTGTCTGTCACTGTACCAATACCATGCAGTTTTTAACACTATTGCTCGGTAGTATTGCTTGAGGTCAGGGATACTGATACCCCCAGAATTTCTTTTATTGTTGAGAATACTTTTAGCTATCCTGGCTTTTTTGTTATTCCAGATGAATTTGAGGATTGCTCTTTCTAACTCTGTGAAGAACTGAGTTGTTATTTTGATGGGTATTGCATTGAATCTGTATATTGCTTTTGGCAAATGGCCATTTTAACTATATTAATCCTGGCAATCCATGAGCATGGGAGGTTTTTCCATTTTTTGAGGTCTTCTTCCATTTCCTTCTTCATAGTCTTGACGTTCTTG
The DNA here is from genome assembly GCF_947179515.1 of Apodemus sylvaticus. Taxonomy (NCBI): domain Eukaryota; kingdom Metazoa; phylum Chordata; class Mammalia; order Rodentia; family Muridae; genus Apodemus; species Apodemus sylvaticus. The sequence continues at coordinate 69,789,577 of NC_067495.1, forward strand.
TCATACAAATCTTTCACATGTTTGGTAAGAGTCACCCCTAGGTACTTTATATTTTTGTGGCTATTGTGAAGGGTGTCATTTCCCTAATTTCTTTCTCAGCCTGCTTATCCTTTGAGTATAGGAAGGCTACTGATTTGCTTGAGTTGATTTTATAAACTGCCACTGTGCTGAAGTTGTTTATCAGCTGTAGGAATTCTCTAGTGGATTTTTTTTTTGTGTCACTTAGGTAGACTATCATATCATCTGCAAATAATGATAGTTTTACTTCTTCCTTTCCAATTTGTATCCTTTTGACCTCCTTATGTTGTCTAATTGCCCGAGCTAGTACCTCAAGTAGAATATTGAAAAGATGAGAAAGAGGGCAGCCCTGTCTAGGCCCTGATTTTAGTGGGATTGCTTCAAGTTTCTCTCCATTTAGTTTGATGCTGGCTACAGGTTTGCTGTATATTGCTTTTACTATGTTTAGGTATGGGCTTTGAATTCCTGTTCTTTCCAAGACTTTAAGCATGAAAGGATGCTGAATTTTGTCAAATGCTTTTTCAGCATCCAATGAAATGACCATGTGGTTTTTTTTCTTTGAGTTTATTTCTGTAGTGGATTGCATTGATGGATTTCCGTATATTGAACCAACTCTGCATCCCTGGGATAAAGCCGACTTGATCATGGTAGATGATCATTTTGATGTGTTCTTGGATTCAGTTGGCAAGAATTTTATTGAGTATTTTTGCATCGATGTTCATAAGGGAAATTGGTCTGAAGTTCTCTTTCTTTGTTGGATCTTTGTGTGGTTTTAGTATCAGCGTAATTGCGGCTTCGTAGAACGAATTGGGTAGTGTTCCTTCTGTTTCTATTTTGTGGCATAGTTTGAAGAGTATTGGTGTTAGGTCTTCTTTGAAGGTCTGATAGAATTCTGCACTGAAACCATCTGCTCCTGTGCTTTTTTTGGTTGGAAGACTTTCTATGACCCCTTCTATTTCTTTAGGGGTTATGGGACTGTCTAGATGATCTATTTGGTCCTGATGTAATTTTGGTATTTGGTATCTGTCAAGGAAATTGTCCATTTCCTCGAGATTCTCCAGTTGTGTTGAGTATAGGCTTTTGTAGTAGGATCTGATAATTTTTTGGATTTCCTCAGTTTCTGTTGTAACACCTCCCTTTTCATTCCTAATTTTGTTAATTTGTATACTTTCTCTGTGCCCTTTGGTCAGTCTGGCTAAGGGTTTATCTATCTATTTGATTTTCTCAAAGAACCAGCTCCTGGACTCATTGATTCTTTGTATGGTTCTCTTTGTTTCCACTTGATTGTTTTCAGCCCTGAGTTTGATGATTTCCTGTCTTCTACTCCTCCTGGGCGAAATAGCTTCTTTTTGTTCCAAGGCTTTCAGGTGTGTTGTTAAGCTGCTAGTGTATGCTCTCTCCATTTTCTTTTTGGAGGCACTCAGGGCTATGAGTTTTCTTCTTAGCACTGCTTTCATTGTGTCCCAAAGATTTGGGTATGTTGTGCCTTCATTTTCATTAAATTCTAAAAAGTCTCTGATTTCTTTCTTTCTTTCTTCTTTGGTCAAGGTTTCATTGAGTAGAGTATTGTTTAGCCTCCATGTGTATGTGGGCTTTCTGTTGTTTTTGTTGCTATTGAAAACCACTCTTACACCCTAGTGATCTGATAGGAGGCATGGGATTAGTTCGATCTTCTTGTATTTGTTGAGGTCTGTCTTGTGACCAATTATATGGTTGATTTTGGAGAAGGTACCATAAGGTGCTGAGAAAAAGGTATATTCTTTTGCTTTAGGGTGAAATGTTCTATAAATATCAGTCAAATCCAATTGGTTCAAAGCTTCAATTAGTTTTACTGTGTCCCCGTTTAGTTTCTGTTTTCCTGATCTGTCCATTGAGGAGAGTGCACTGTTGAAGTCACCCACAATTATTATGTTAGGTGAAATGTGTGCTTTGAGCTTTAGTAACATTTCTTTACTAATGAGGGTACCCTTGCATTTGGCGCATAGATGTTCTCCCAACCGGGTTGGTGCACACAAGGCTAGCCTAGCTGCTTAGGCCCCGAGTCTAGGCAAAAACCTGGGAGGCCAAGGTCCGAGCAAAGTTCCCCTTGGTCTATGACTCTTAATTGGGTCTGTCAGGTGGCCAGGATGGCAGGCGTGTGCTAAAAGTGCTGGGAGAGTCTGCTGGGTTAACAACCTCCTGGGCGGATTGACACACAGATGGCCCACCGGGCAGCTCAGTTTCATGGTCTCTGGTGGGAAGTCTGGTGTGATTCTGATAGGTCTTCCTTTATATGTTACTTGGCCTTTTTCTCTTACTGCCTTTAATATTCTTTCTTTGTTTAGTACATTTGGGGTTTTGATTATTATGTGACAGGAGGTATTTCTGTTCTGTTCCAGACTGTTTGGTGTTCTGTAGACTCCTTGTATACTCATAGGCATCTCTCTCTCTTTAGGTTAGGGAAGTTTTCTTCCATAATTTTATTGAAGATATTTGCTGTCCCTTTAAGGTGTAAATCTTCACTCTCATCTATGCCTATAATCTTTGGTTTGGCCTTCTCATTGTGTCCTGGATTTCCTGAATGTTTTGGGTTGCAAGATTTTTGCATTTTGCATTTTCTTTAACTATTGAATCCATGGTTTTTATGGTATCTTCAGAAAGATTCTTTCTTCTGTCTCTTGTATTCTGTTGTTGATATTTGCATCTATGGCTCCTGATTTCTTCCAAGGATTTCTATCTCCAAAGTTTTCTTTCTTTGCAATATTTTAGTTGTTTCTACTTCTGTTTTTAGATGCTGGATGGTTTTTCTCAGCTCCTTCACTTGCTTGTTTGTGTTTTCCTGTAATTCTTTAAGAGATTTTTGTGTTTCCTCTTTCATGACCTCAGCCTGTTGATCAAAGTTCTCCTGTATGTCTTTAAGTGTTTTTTTGCATTTCCTCATTATTGGCTTCTATCTTTTGACCTATATACTCCTGATTTTCTGTCAATGATTTTTGTGTTTCCCTTGTAAGGGCTTCTAACTTTTGATCCATTTTCTCCTGAATTTCTTTAAGAAATTTTTTTATGTCCTTCATGTGTTCCTGTAATAGCATCATGACCAATGATTTTTAAATCCAAATCTTGTTTTTCTGGTGTGTTGGAGTATCCAGGACATGCTGTTAATGGAGAATTGTGTACAGATGCTCCCATATAGCCTTGATTTCTGTTAGTAACGTTCCTATGTTTGCCTTTGCCATCTAGTTCTCATTGGTGTTAGTTGGTCTTGTTGTCAATGCCAGACTCACCAGTGCAAGCTGTCTCTTCCTAGCTATTGTCTGGGTGCACAGCTGACCTCCTGCACTGCCTGGAGACTGGGAACTGTGGCCCAGGCTGTTCCAGATCCAGAGGTGGAGACCGGAATGCTCCCGCCAGAGGCCTCAGGACTGGGTCCTCTACTCTGCAGGGCCGGACTCACCAGTGCGTGCTGTCTCCTTCCAGCCAGCCTCTGGGTGTGCAGCTGACCCCTCACACTGCCTGGAGACTGGGCGCAGCGGCCCAGGTTGTTCCAGATCCAGAGGTCGAGACTTATCTTGTATTTCTTTTTTGTTGTTCTTGTTCTTAAACCTGCTCACCATGCTTGTTGTGCTTTCTGCTTTGTAGGAACCGTTCAGACCAACTTTTTTTCATAAAATAATACTGCTATGAAAATTTTGTCTATAGTTTTGAAGGAAACATTTTGAGAGAATATCATTCTTTGTAGCCCTGGCTTATATGGTGTTTACTAGGATGCCCATGCTCACTTTGTGTCCAGGCTTGTGGCAATATTTTTGCCTCAGTATGCTAATTTATTTCATTATAAATATGAAATACTCTATGCTTAATTTTGTCTATAAATTTTCATTTAATCTTATTTCAGTAACTTGTTTTATTAACACAGGTTTAACAGTAATTGATTTGGCTATTCTCTAATAGCCTTCCATTTCTGGATTAATTCTTGTTGATCACAGCACATAATTTTTTTAACTTTTCTTTTTTTTTTAATTCATTATATTCTTTATTTACATTTCAAGTGATTTTACGTTTCCTGGACCTCACTTCCCCGAAAGTCCCATAAGCCCTCTTCCCTCCCCCTGTTACCCAATCCACCCCTTCCCACTTCCCTGTCCTCCTGGTCGCCTATACTGCTGCAGTGAGCCTTTTCCGGACTATGAGTCACCCCTTTCTTCTTCTTCTTCGGCATCATTTGATATGTGAATTGTGTCTTGGGTATTCTAAGCTTCTAGGCTAATCCCCATTTACCCCTGAGTGCATACCATGAGTGTTCTTTTGAGACTGGGTTATTCTCCAGTTCCATCAATTTGTCTAAGAATTTCATGAATTCATTGTTTGTAATGGCTGAATAGTACTCCATTGAGTATATATACCACATTTTCTGTATCCATTCCTCCACTGAGGGACATCTGTGTTATTTCCAGTTTCTGGCTATTATAAATAAGGCTGCTATGAACATAGTGGAACATGTATCCTTATTACATGCTGGGGAATCCTCTGGGTATATGCCCAGAAGTGGTATAGCAGGGTCCTCTGGAAGTATCATTCCCAGTTTTCTGAGGAACCGCCAGACTGATTTCCAGAGTGGTAGTACCAGCATGCAACCCCACCAGCATTGGAGGAGTGTTCCTCTTTCTCCACATCCTGGCCAGCACCTGTTTTCTCCTTAGTTTTTGACCTTAGCCATTCTGACTGGTGTGAAGTGAAATCTCGGGGTTATTTTGATTTGCATTTCCCTGATGACTAAGGATGTTGAACATTTCTTTAGGTGCTTCTCAGTCATATGCCTCAGGTGAAAATTAATTGTTTAGCTCTGCACCCCATTTTTAGGGGGATATTTGGTTCTCTGGGGGCTAGCTTCTTGAGTTCTTTGTCTATCTTGGATATAAGCCCTGTGCCAGAAGTAGTGTTGGTAAAGATCTTTTCCCAATTTGTTGGTTGCTGTTTTGTCCTTTTGACAATGTCCTTGGCCTTACAGAAACTTTGTAGTTGTAGGAGGTCCCATTTGTCAATTCTTGATCTTAGAGCATAAGCTATTGGTGGTATGTTGAGGAAATTTTCCCTTGTTTCTTTTCTATTACTTTCAGCGTGTCTGGTTTTATGTGGAGGTTTATGATCCACTTGGACTTGAGCTTAGTATAAGGAGATAAGTATAGATGGATTTGCACTCTTCAGCATGCTGACCTCCAGTTGAAACAGCACCATTTTTACCACTGGATTGTTGTAGCTCCTTTGTCAAAGATCAAGGGAACATGGGTGTGTGGGTTGATTTCTGAGTCTTCAATTCTATTCCATAGATATACTTGCCTGTCACTGTACCAATACCAGGCAGTTTTTAACACAATTGCTCTGTAGTACTGCTTGAGGACGGGGATACTGATTCCCCCGGAAATTCTATTACTAATGAGGATAGTTTTAGCTCTCCTGGGTTTTGGTTATTCCAGATGAATTTGAGAATTGCTTTTTCTAAGTCTATGAAGGATTGAGTTGGGATTTTGATGGGGATTGAATTGAATCTGTAGATTGCTTTTGGCAAGATGGCCATATTTACTATATTAACCCTGCCAATACAAGAGCATGGAAGATTTTTTTCACCTTCTGAGGTCTTCTTTGATTTCTTTCTTAAAAGACTTGAAGTTCCTGTCATACAGATCTTTTACTTGATTGGTTAGAGTCACACCAAGATACTTTATATTGTTTGTGGCTATTGTGAAGGGTATCATTTCCCTAATTTCTTTCTCAGTCTGTTTATCCTTTGAGTACAGGAAGGCTACTGATTTGCTTGAGTTAATTTTATATCCAGCCACTTTGCTGAAGTTGTTTATTAACTGTCGAAGTTCTCTGGTGGAGCTTTCTGGGTCACTTAAGTATACTATCATATCATCTGCAAATAGTGATAATTTGACTTCTTCCTTTCCAATTTGTATCCCTTTGAACTCCTTTTGTTGTCTAATTGCTCTGGCTAGAACTTCAAGTACTATGTTGAATAAATATGGAGAAAGAGGGCAGCCTTGTCTAGTCCCTGATTTTAGTGGGATTGCTTCAAATTTCTCTCCATTTAGTTTGATATTGGCTACTGGTTTGCTGTATATTGCTTTTATTATGGTTAGTTATGGGCCTTGAATTCCTGTTCTTTCCAAGACCTTTGACAAGAAAGGATGCTGAATATTATCAAATGCTTTTTCAGCATGTAATGAAATGATCATGTGTTTTTTTTTCCTTTTAGTTCGTTTATGTAGTGGATTGCATTGATGGATTTCCGTATATTGAACCATCCCTGCACCCCTGGGATGAAGCCTACTTGATCATGGTGAATGATCATTTTGATGTGTTCTTGGATTTGGTTGGCAAGAATTTTGTTGAGTATTTTTGCAACAATATTCATAATGGAAATTGGTCTAAGGTTCTCTTTTTTGTTGGATCTTTGTGTGGTTTTGGTATCAGTGAAATTGTTGCTTCATAGAATGAGTTGGGTAATGTTCCTTCTGTTTCTATTTTGTGGAATAGTTTGAAGAGTATTGGCATTTGTATGTCTGATAGAATTCTGCACTAAAGCCATCTAGTCCTGATGGATACTTCGAATTTAGTTTCTCTCTCTGTGTGTAATGTATGGAGATGGTTATCAGCATCCACTCTCATTTGCTGCCAGAGGAAGCCTGATGACAACTACATGAGGTACCAATTTACAGAATATCTTTAGGCATCATGGAATACTGTTCTTTTGTCATTTATATAAGGAGAACTAGTAATGATAAGTTAACAAAGATGGTTAAAGATCAGAACCAAGCTTGGCATCTTAAAAAATGCTCAACTTCATTAGTCATTAGGGAAATGCAAATCAAAACAACCCTGAGATTTCACCTTACACCAGTCAGAATGGCTAAGATTAAAAATTCAGGAGACAGCAGGTGTTGGAGAGGGTGTGGAGAAAGAGGAACACTCCTCCACTGTTGGTGGGGTTGCAAATTGGTACAACCACTCTGGAAATCAGTCTGGCGGTTCCTCTGAAAACTGGGCACCTCACTTCCAGAAGATCCTGCTATACCACTCCTGGGCATATACCCAGAGGATTCCCCACCATGTAATAAGGATACATGCTCTACTATGTTCATAGCAGCCCTATTTATAATTACCAGATGCTGGAAAGGACCCAGGTATCCCTCAACAGAAGAGTGGATGCAAAAAAATGTGGTATATCTACACAATGGAGTACTATTCAGCCATTAGAAACAATGAATTCTTAAAATTCTTAGGCAAATGGATGGAGCTAGAGAACATCATACTAAGTGAGGTAACACTGACTCAAAAGGTGACTCATGGTATGCACTCACTAATAAGTGGATACTGACCTAGAAAACTGGAATACCCAAATCATAATCCATACATCAAATGAGGTACAAGAAGAAAGGAAGAGTGGCCCCCTGTTCTGGAAAGACTCAGTGAAGCAGTTTTCAGCAAAACCAGAATGGGGAAGTGGGAAGGGGTGGGTGGGAGGACTGGGGGAGAGAAGGGGGCTTGCGAGACTTTTGGGGAGTGGGGGGCTAGAAAAGGGGAAATCATTTGAAATGCAAATAAAAAATATATCGAATAAAAAAAAGATATCCAAAAAAAAAAAAAAAAAAAAAGAAAGAAACAAGCTTGGGAAAATTTAAGTGTACAGGTATCTAATTACATGGGATTGAACCTCAAGTGTAAATTATAAAACTTGTTCTTCTAGTTTTCTTTTTTTTAATATTTTTATTTTCTACATTCTTTGTTTACATTCCAAATGATTTCACCTTTCCCAGATCTCCCCTGCCCATATGTCCCATAAACCTTCTTCTATCCATCCCTTCTCGAATCACCTCCCTCCTTTTTCTCTGTCTCTATATTCCCTTCCCATGCTAGATCAATCCTTTCCAGGATCAGGACCCTCTTGCCTCTTGCAGGACCTGGAGATGTAGTGTTGCCGCCCAGGCTGATCTGGATCTGGAAGTGGAGAGATCTGAGGATTCCCGACAGAGGCCTCAGGACTGGAACCAAAGCTCTGTGCCACCAGAGCAAGCTGTGCACTCCCAGACTGCCTCTGGGTGCACACCAGGTATCCTGCATTTCCTGGAGACTGAGTGCTGTGGCCCAGGCTGTTCAAATCCCAAAGCAGGCACCTCTTCTAGATTTCTATAATATATAGATCGAATTAATAACTTCTAGACTCCTTTTCTCATCTTAATATAATAATCCCTGTCATTTCTTTGTTGGAATTTATATTTCTTTTTTCTTTTAATATTTTTATTTTCTATATTCTTTGTTTAAATTCCAAATGATTTCCCCTTTCCGGGATCCCCCCTCCCCATATGTCCCATATACCTTCTTCTCTCCATCCATTCTCCAATCACCTCCCTCCTTTTTTTTCTCTGTCCTTATATTCCCCTCCAATGCTAGATCAATCCTTTCCAGGATCAGGACCTTATCCATACTACTTCATGGGAGTCATTTGTTATGCAATTTGTACCTTGGGTATTCAGGGCTTCTGGGCAAATTAATATCCACTTATCAGAGATTGCATTCCATGTATATTCTTTTGTGACTGGGTTACCTCACTTAGGATGATATTTTCCAGATCAAACCATTTGCCTAAAAATTTTGTGAATTCATTGTTTCTAATTGCTGAGTAGTATTCCATTGTGTAAATATACCACATTTTCTGTACCCATTCCTCCTTTGATAGGCATCTGGGTTCTTTCCAGCTTCTGGTTATTATAAATAATGCTGCTATGAACATAATGGAGCATGTGTCTTTATTGCACACCGGGGAATCCTTTGGGTATATGCCCAGGAGAGGTATAGCAGGGTCCTCCAGAAGTGTCATGTCCAGTTTTCAGAGGAACAGCCAGACTGATTTCCAAAGTGGTTGTACCATCTTACAGCCCCACCAGGAGGGGAGGAGTGTTCCTCGTTCTCCACATCCTCAGGAACACCTGCTGTCTCCTGAGTTTTTGACCTTAGCCATTCTGACTGGTATAAGGTGAAATCTCAGGGTAGTTTTGATTTGCATTTCCCTAATGACTAATGATGTTAAGCATTTCTTAAGGTGCCTCTTGGCCATCTGAATTTCTTCAGGTGAAAATTCTTTGTTTAGATCTGTACCGAATTTTTTAATAGGGTTATTTGGTTCCCCGGGGTCTAACTTCTTGAGTTCTTTGTATATATTGGATATTAGCCCTCTATCAGATGTGGGGATGGTGAATATCCTTTCCCAATTTGATGGTTGCTGTTTTGTTCTTTTAACAGTGTCCCTTGCCTTACAGAAACTTTGTAATTTTATGAGGTCCCATTTGTCATTTCTTGATCTTAGAGCATAAGCTATTGGTGATCTGTTCAGGAACTTTTCCTGTGTGCCCATGTCCTCTAGGTTCTTCCCCAGTTTCTTTTCTATTAGTTTCAGTGTGTCTGGTTTTACATGGAGGTCCTTGATCCTCTTGGAGTGATGCTTAGTACATGGAGATAAGAATGGATCAATTCACATTCTTCAGCATGCTGACCTCCAGTTGAACCAGCACCATTTGTTGAAAAGGCTATCTTTTTTCCACTGGATGTTTTTGGCTCCTTTGTCAAAGATCAAGTGACCATAGGTGTGTGGAATCATTTCTGGATCTTCAATTCTATTCCATTGGTCCTCTTGTCAGTCACTGTGCCAATACTATGCAGTTTTTAACACTATTGTTCTGTAGTATTGCTTAAAGTAAGGGATATTGATTCCCCCAGAATTTCTTTTGTTGTTGAGAATAGTTTTAGCTATCCTGGTTTTTTTTTTTTTTTTTTTTTTTGTTATTCCAGATGAATTTGAGAATTGCTTTTTCTAACTCTGTGAAGAACTGAGTTGTGATTTTGATGGGGATTGCATTGAATCTGTAGATTGCTTTTGGCAAGATGGCCATTTTAACTATATCAATCCTGCCAATCCACGAGCATGGAAGATTTTTCCATTTTCTGAGGTCTTCTTCGATTTCCTTCTTCACAGACCTGAAGTTCTTGTCATATAGATCTTTCACTTGTTTGGTTAGTGTCACACCAAGATACTTTATATTGTTTGTGGCTATTGTGAAGGGTGTCATTTCCCTAATTTCTTTCTCAGCCTGCTTATCCTTTGAGTACAGGAAGGCAACTGATTTCCTTGAGTTGATTTGATATCCAGCCACTTTGCTGAAGTTGTTTATCAGCTGTAGAGGTTCTCTGGTGGAGGGTTTCGAGTCACTTAAGTAGACTATCATGTCATCAGCAAAAGTGATAATTTGACTTCTTCCTTTCCTATTTGTATCCCCTTGACCTCCTTATGTTGTCTAATTGCTCTAGCTGGAACTTCAAGTACTATATTGAAAAGATATGGAGAGAGAGAGGACAGCCTAGTCTAGTCCCTGATTTTAGTGGGATTGCTTCAAGTTTCTCTCCGTTTAGTTTGATGTTGGCTACTGGTTTGCTGTATATTGCTTTAAGGATGTTTAGGTATGGGCCTTGAATTCCTGTTCTTTCCATGACTTTTAGTATGAAAGGATGCTGGATTTTGTCAAATGCTTTTTCTGCATCTAATGAGATGATCATATGTTTTTTTTTCTTTGAGTTTCTTTATGTAGTGGATAGCATTGATGGATTTCCTTATATTGAACCATCCCTGCATCCCTGGGATGAAGCCTACTTGATCATGGTGGATGATCGTTTTGATGTGTACTTGTATTCAGTTGGTGAAATTTTTATTAAGTATTTTTGCATCAATATTCATAAGAAAAATTGTCCTGAAGTTCTCTTTCTTTGTTGGATCTTTGTGTGGTTTTGGTATCAGCATAATTGTGGCTTCTTAGAACGAGTTAGGTAGAGTTCCTTTTGCTTCTATTTTGTGAAATAGTTTGAAGAGTATTGGTGTTAGGTCTTCTATGAAGGTCTGATAGAATTCTGCACTGAAGCCATCTTGTCCAGTGCTTTTTTTGGTTGGGAGACTTTCTATGAACCTTTTTATTTCTTCGTGTGTTATGGGACTGTTTAGATTATCTATTTTATCCTGATTTAGTTTTGGTGTCGAATATCTGTCTAGGAAACTGTCCATTTCATCCAGATTTTACAGTTGTGTTGAGTATAGGCTTTTGTAGTAGGATCTAATCATTTTTTGAATTTCCTCAGTATCTGTTGTTATATCTCCCTTTTCATTTCTAAGTTTGTTAATCTGGATACTGTCTTTGTGCCCTTTGGTTAGTCTGGCTATGAGTTCATCTATCTTGTTGATTTTCTCAAAGAGCCAGCTCCTGGTTTTGTTGATTCTTTGTATGATTCTCTTTGTTTCTACTTGATTGATTTCAGCCTTGAGATTGATGATTTCCTGCCTTCTACTCCACCTGGGTGAAATAGCATCTTTTTGTTCCAGGGCTATCAGGTGTGTCATTAAGCTGTTAGTGTATGCTCTCTCCGTTTACTTTTTGGAGGTACTCAGGGCTATGAGTTTTCCCCTTAGCACTGCTTTCATTGTGTCCCATAGATTGCGGTATGTTGTGTCTTCATTTTCATTAAGTTCTAAAAAGTCTTTAATTTCTTTCTTTATTTCTTTCTTGACCAAGGTATCATTGAGTAGAATATTGTTCAGTTTACATGTGTATATGGGTTTTCTGTTGTTTTTGTTGCTATTGAAGACCACTTTTACTCCATTGTGATCTAATATGAGGCATGGGATTAGTTCGATCTTCTTATATTTGTTGAGGTCTGTCTTGTGACCAGTTATATGGTCGATTTTGGAGAAGGTACCATGACATGCTTAGAAAAAGTTATATTTCTTTTGCTTTAGGATAGAATGTTATATATATATATATATATATATATATATATATATATATATATATATATATACATGTATATATCTGTTAAATCTAATTGGTCCAAAGCTTCAATTCGTTTCACTGTGTCCCTGTTCAGTTTCTGTTTTACTGATTGGTCCATTGAGGAAAGTGCAGTGTTGAAGTCACCCACAATTATTGTGTTAGGTGCAATGTGTGCTTTGAGCTTTAATAAAGTTTCTTTTACTTAAGAGCATGCCCTTGCATTTGGAGCATAGATGTTCAGGATTGAGAGTTCTTCTTGGTGGATTTTTCCTTTGACCAGCAAGAAGTGTCCCTCAGAGTCTCTTTTGATGACTTTGGGTTGAAAGTCAATTTTATCTGATATTAAAATGGCTACTCCAGCTTCTTTCCTGAGACCATTTGCTTTGAAAATTGTCTTCCAGACTTTTACTCTAAGGTAGTGTTTGTCTTTGACCCTGAGGTGTGTTTCTTGTAAGCAGCAAAATGTAGGGTCCTGTTTACGTATCCAGCTGTTTAGTCTATGTCTTTTTATTGGGGCATTGAGTCCATTGATGTTAAGAGATATTAAGGAATAGTGATTGTTACTTCCTGTCATTTTTGACGTTATTTTTTAAATTTGATTCGTTAACTTTTTTTGCATTTGATGAAAGGTTACTATCTTGCTTTTTCCAGGGTGAAGTTTCCCTCCTTGTATTGGTGTTTTCCTCCTATTATCCTTTGTAGGGCTGGGTTTGTGGATAGATATTGGGTAAACTTGGTTTTGTCATGGAATATCTTAGTTTCTCCATCTATGGTGATTGAGAGTTTTGCTGGATATAGTTGTTTTGGCTGGCATTTGTGTTCTCTTAGAGTCTGCATGAGATCTGCCAAGGATCTTCTAGCCTTCATAGTCTCAGGTGAAAAGTCTGTTGTGATTCTGATAGGTCTTCCTTTATATGTTACTTGGCCTTTTTCTCTTACTACCTTTAATATTCTTTCTTTGTTTGGACATTTGGTGTTTTGATTATTATGTGACGGGAAGTATTTCTGTTCTGGTCCAGTCTGTTTGGAGTTCTGTAGGCTTCTTGTATATTCATGGGCATTTCTCTCTTTAGGTTAGGGAAGTTTTCTTCCATAATTTTATTGAAGATATTTGCTGTTACTTTAAGTTGTAAATCTTCACTCTCATCTATGCCTATTATCCTTAGGTTTGGTCTTCTCATTGTGTCCTCGATTTCCTGGATATTTTGGGTTACAAGCTTTTTGCATTTTGCATTTTCTTTAACTGTTGAGTCCATGGTTTCTATGGTATCTTCAGCATCTGATATTCTTTCTTCTATCTCTTGTATTCTGTTGTTGATATTTGCATCAATGTCCTCTGATTTCTTCCCAAGGCTTTCTATCTCCAATGTTGTCTCCCTTTGAATTTTCTTAGTTGTTTCTACTTCTGATTTTAGATCCTGGATGGTTTTGCTTAGCTCCTTTACTTGCTTGTTTGTGCTTTCCTGTAATTCTTTAAGAGATTTTTGTGTTTCCTCTTTCATGACTTCAGCCTGTTGACCAAAGTTCTCCTGTATTTCTTTAATTGTTTTTCGCATTTCCTCTTTATTGGCTTTTGTATTCTCCTGGGTTTCTTTCAATGATTTTTGTGTTTCCCTTGCAAGGGCTTCTAACTTTTGATCCATTTTCTCCTGAATTTCTTTAAGTATGTCCTTCATGTGTTCCTGTACCAGAATCATGACCAGTGATTTTAAATCCAAATCTTGTTTTACTGGTGTGATAAGGTATCCAGGACATGCTGATAAAGGAGAATTGGGTTCAGATGTTGCCATATTGCCTTGATTTCTGTTAGTGACGTTCCTGTGTTTGCCTTTTGCCATCTAGTTCTCACTGGTGTTAGTTGGTCTTGTCAATGCTGGACTCACTAGTGCAAGCTGCCCCTTCCCAGGTGGCCTCTGGTGTACAGCTTACCTCCTGCACTGCCTGGAGACAGGGTACTGTTGCCTAGGCTGTTCAGATCCTGGAGCAGACACTTGAAGGCTCCTGCTGGGGCCTGCTGGATTCACCAGAGCACACTGACTTCTCCCCGCTGGCTGCCCGGAAGCCCCTCTTGCCTCTTGCAGGACCTGGAGATGTGGCTTTGCAGCCCAGTCTGATCTGGATCCAGAAGTGGAGAGATCTGAGTGCTCCTGTCAGGAACCTAAGCTCTGTGCCACCGGAGCAAGCTGTGTGCTCCCAGTCTGCCTCCGGGTGCACACCAGGCTTCTTGCACTTCTTGGAGACTGAGTGCTGTGACCCAGGCTGTTCAGATCCCGAAGCAGACACCTGAAGGCTCCTGCGGGGGGCCTGCTTGACTTACCAGAGCACACTGACTCCTCCCAGCTGGCCTCCCGGGTGCCCCTCTGTCCTCCTGCAGGACCTGTGTTGTTGCAGCCCAGGCTTTTCTGGATCCCGAAGTGGAGATCTGAAGGCTCCTGCCAGAGGCCTCAAACTGGAACCTAAGATTAGTGCCACTGGAGCAAGCTGTGCACGCCCAGTCTGCCTCCTGATGCACACCAGGACTCTTGCACTTCCTGGAGATTGAGTGCTGCGGCCCAGGCTGTTCAGATCCTGAAGCAGATACTTGAAGGCTCCTGCCAGGGCCTGCTGCACTCACCGGAGCACACTGACTCCTCCCAACTGACCTTCCAGGTGCCCCTCTGGCCTCTTGCAGGACCTGGATATGTGGTTTTGCAGCCCAGGCTGTTCTGTTCTCATGTAATGTTTTAGTATATATATATATATATATATATATATATATATATATAAATAATCATAGGTCTCTTGTAATGATCAAATGAACTTAAACCTATGAGCAGACAGCAATTTTCAGTAAAGTTCATATTTTGTGGAAATAGTCTTGAATTACTTTCTATTGGTTTTTGTTTTCAGTAAATCTAACTTCATATTATAATTCTCTTGGTTTTTAAATAAGCATGGTATATAAAATTGGGTAGGGTCATACTGCTGTGAATAGACACCATGACTAATTCAAGTCTTATAAAGGACAACATATAATTGGGGCTGGCTTACAGGTTCAGAGCTTCAGTCCATTATAATCAAGGAAGGAATATGGCAATTTCCAGGCAGGCATATTTCAGGCAGAGCTGAGAAGTCTACAACTTCATCTGAAGGCTACTACCAGAATACTGGCTCCCAGACAATTAGAATGAGGTTCTTGATGTCCATAGACAGCCACAGTGACACACCTACTCCAACATGGCCACATCTTCTAACAGTGCCATTCCCTGGGCCAAGCATATACAAACCATCAAATTCGACTCCTTGTCTTCCATAGGCTTATTCAAACATATGAATCAATTTGGGGCCCAAACCTAAACAGTATAATGCAAAATATATTTCGTTCAACTTCAAGTGTTCCCATAGTCTATAGCAGTCTCAACACTGTTAAAACTTCAAAGTCTCTTTGGAGTTTCATCCAACCACTTTACTGCAATCCAAAAAGCAAGACATAAAACTAACTCCAAACTGCTTTTTCTTGGGCAGGTTCCACTCGCAGTTAACAGGTTTCCTCAGTAGAGTGTCCACTGTTCTGGCATCTTGAACAACTTGGGGTTTCCAAGACAACTTCAATTTTAGAGCTTCTTGTTTACATATCTAGGATTCACACATTATCCTCTGGGCTACTCCAAATGGCATCATTTCTACAGCTCTGCCCTCTGTATCACTCTAAACTTCAGTTTATCCACACCACTGCTACTGCTGTTCTTCTTGATCATCCCATGGTTTTGGGATCTCTAATATTCTGGAGTCTTCCCCTGCATCTACACTTCACCAATAGCTTCCCATAGACTCTCTTCATAGTGATAAACCTCAGCTCCTTTGCATAACCCCTTCAGTCCTGGGCCATCAAATACAACTGAGGCTGTACCTTCACCAATGGCCTTCCATGGCCTCTCACTGTGCCAAGAGCCTCAGCTGCTCTTCATGACCCTTTCATCTCTTCAAAATTGGGCAACACACATTGCCAAGCATAACTGCAGCCTGAGGTATAATCTTGGATATCCCTGGAATACAGCTTCATTCTGTTCTCAGAAAATACATCTCAGAAGATTTCACCTTAGTGATGCTGATATCTTCTTAGTCACCACTAAATTCTTAGCTCTAGCGAACCAGCATCCATTGGAGTAACTGGGAATTGGTATATCATTTGAGATGTAAATGAATGGAATTATTAACAATAATTAAAGAAAAACCTGAAACTATAATTGTAGTCAAAAATCACACACATTTTGAATTAGATAATTTTACCAATGAGATAAAATAGTAACCAAAATTATAGAAAACATGAATGTCATATATCTGGTAAGGCATTAGCATACATGATTCAACGACTATAATAGTTAAATGATTAAAAACTATTATAGGGTTAGGATTATTTCTTCTTAATTAAATTAAAAAAATAAATGTGATATATATATATATATATATATATATATATATATATATATATATATATATATATATATATAAACAAGGTTAACATTGGCACTTTATAAGGCAATATGATGGTTTGAATGAAAATGTCTCCCATTAACTCATATGATGAATATTTGTTTTCCAGTTGGTGGATCAGCTTGGGAAGTATTACAGGGTGTGGCCTTTTGGAGGTGTGTCACTCAGGGCAGACATTGAGCGCTAAGAAGACATTTCTATTCTCATCTTCTCATCATTCTTACTATGCCTCTAGTTTGCAGATCAAGGTATAAATTCTCTACTGTTTTTGCTGCCATGCTTCTGCTCTGTAATGATGGACTCTAACCCTTCAAAACCACAAGCCCAGTTAAACACTTTCATATTTGAAATGCCTTGGTCAGAGTGTTTTGTAACAGCAATAGAAAAGTAATTAACATAGAAGTTGGTACCAAGAGTGGGTATTTTTGTGAAGAACCTGACCATGCTGCTTTTGAGAGGAAGGTAGATGATTGTGGGCCTTCACATTGGAAAAGTGGTTGAAAGTTGTAAGTGGAGCTTAATGAGCCATTCTAGTTGGAACTTGGAAGATAGTAGTGCTGATAGAAAATGTATACTGTGCTTGTGCAACTCAAGAAGTTTCAAAAGAAAAAAAAAAGAACTGGCAACTGAGCTAGAGACCATTCCTGTGATATTTTGGCAAAAATGTGGTTGTCTTATGCCCTTGTTCTAAGAACACGCCTGAAGCTAACTTAAAATAATAATGGACTAATTTTATTTGGCAGAGGAAATTTCAAGACAGCTTAATAGTGATTCTTTCAGAAAGTTATTAGTAACCACTTTGCTGTGGTAAGATAGTAACCAGCCACATGAGATCTCCATCAGAGTGACATGTTTCTCTGGGAAGGAAATTAGTAAAGCCACTAAGCTTATGGCAGATGCAGGGTGTTGAGCAATGTGATGGTAACCAGGTAACTAAGTTAAGAGCAGATTTAGAGGTGTTTACCCAAGAGTACCAGAGGGAAGGGCACATTAGCCATGGGAGTCTTAGAAGAGGCCAGCTGCTGAGCCATAAGGCAGGTTGAAAATGAACTTTGTGTGTCTGTGTGTACTTGTGTGTATGTGTGTGTGTGTGTGTGTGTGTGTGTGTTTCATCTGTGGATCCAAGGGAACCAGGCTGGTGGCTTGTAGTGCAGTCTGCCTGGAGCTTAGAGCAGGGTAGTAGAAACTACATTCTAACTCTTTGGCCAGGTCTTCACAATTCAAATCACTCTCAGTAAGTCTTCCATATTCCTACTAGGATAGCCCATTAAGCCCCAATTAAAGCATTCCATTACTTTCTAAATCCAAGTTCTTCCAAATAAAAGCATGGTCAGGCCTATCACAGCAATAGCCCAGTCCTGGTACCAACTTCTGTCTTCATTAGGGTTTTACTGCTGTGAACAGACACTATGACCAATGCAAGTCTTATAATTGACAACATTTAATTGGGGCTGGCTTATAGATTGAGAGGTTCAATCTATTATCATCAAGCCAGGAGCATGGCAGTTTCCAGGTAGGCATGGAACAGGCAGAGTTTAGAGATCTATATCGCCATCAGAATAGTGGCTTCCAGGCAGTTAGGATGAGGTTCTTAAAGCCAATACTCACAGTGACACGCCTACTCCAACAAGGCCACAACTACTCCAACAGAGTCATACCTACTCTAGCAGGGCCACACCTTCTAGTAATGCTACTCCTTACCCTAAGCATATACAAACCATCACAAAAAAATATTACTATGTGGACTTTTGTTTATGTGTGTAATTTTAAGGTTACAAGTAAGTATTTTTTTTTCTGTTAAACACTCAGTTTTCTGTTTAAATGTTCACATGTCTCAAACATTTGATCTCAATAAGAACCCGATTCAATTCTAACATTTTCTTTGCTACCTACAACAGTATCATTCAGTAATCAACATGTTTAGTAAATTAGCTGGTAGATACAAGATTAGAAAGAACAGATGGAATTTGCTTGCAGGGTAAATAAGAGAAGTGAAATATGCATCAATTAGTTAAAAGGCTTTAGTTTTGTTTGATGGGCCATGAGAAGGATTGAGCCCCAGGAAGTCAGCATGAAGGCTTTCAGTTCTTGGTGGGTGGGTTGGTGGGGGCTGGGGAAGGCAAACTAAGGCACTGAAAGATCAGTCAGAAAGCATGAGAAACTAAAGTCTTCTATTGCCAATTTTGTTCATGCCAAACCTGCATCAGAAGCTTCTGAAACTAGACATTTGAACCAACAAAGATTTATTAAACAAAAGGTCATATTTCATGTTCAATCCATTGAAAAAAAACAAAGAATTTAGTAAATGTCCTCACCTATAAAGGTCCTTTAAATGTAGTGCTTTCCTGTTACCCTAATCTGATTGTCCAACTTTAGCTAGAAAAAGCAAGGAGAAAGAACTCATAAAAGCACTTTTGTAAACCAAACAATCCATAGTCCACTTAAGATAATGGCAATCTTATAACCTACAAATTCCCATTTCATTAATCTACAAGGAAAATGAGTGCCAAAAATGCCCTTTCAGTGACACAGGAGCTGTGAGGGGTTTCCTGACTTGATTGCAGAACTTTCCGTTAATTATTAGTAAAGAGCTTTCCTCACAAAGGCTACTACTGTCCAGCTGCCCAGACTGAGGAGCTTAGGCACTTTGGATGGAAGAGCTCTCCCCAATTCAAAGCGCTTACTTCAAACATCTCATTCAAGGTTTAGAATCTTTTGTTGCTAGATAGGAAGGGTCTGTGAGCTCAATGTAGGAAGACTATCATGAACTCAAGGGCATGAGGATTTTAGAATTAAAGTTCACACACTCCATCTGGCTCACATTAGGGTACAATGTTTCTTTTAATCCTCCGTGTATCTTTTAATTGAGTTTAGCATTATCTTTTCAGTTATAAATACAGAATTTTGTCTATTACATGTTTAGTCTTATTCTACTATACTGTTCAAAGTATAACAAAAAAGTATTTAAATATTTTTTTTTATTCAACACAGTTGTAAAATGTGAACTTGATAGAAGGTATAGCTGTGAGAATCTAACTTTTGAAAATATTTTTTCTCATTGTTTGCATGCCTATGACACACACACATTGCTTCTTCGTTAACAGTGATGCCTGGACACCTAGCTACCTTGAGACAGTTGCGTATTGGTAGAAAATTCAATCCTAATGTTATTATCATTTGACTATGTTTTTAAACCATAATGAACACATTTGAATAACTAAATGTTCATTTGAAATTGACAAGTAACTTTTAAAAGGTGTTTTCTGGTTTTTAAATATTATATAAAGGTTACTGATAATCATACTATGTGGCTTCTGTGATTTTGATTTTTACTTATACACTTAAGAAATTCTTTTACATGTATCATTCACCATTAAAACTGTTAACACTGTACTGACATGTACTTTTAAAGATTCACAATTTACTTTAGATAAAAGCGATTCCAGAGAAAGATATGCATTTATCATTCCAAAGACTGTCTTAGTGCCAGAAGATCTGTCATAAGTGAAAGAAAACATTCTAGATTGTAATAATTTAGGTTCCATTATAAAGATTGCAAATCTACATGTAGATTCTTTTACATCAATGAATTTGTTTGTTTGAGACACAGTTTCATACTTAGATGACAATGAGTGCCTCTGGCCTCCATGTAGTTGTTAAACTGAGGCAGGCAGCCATTGTGCTCATTACTTAGTGCTACTGATGGGTGGACCCAGATACCTACAGGGGCTGCTGCCAAAGGCAGCCAGCAATTGGAGAAGTTAATTACTTAGCAGACTTTTCTCTGAGAGAACAAAGCTTAGTTTACTGGAGCTGGCACTTTCTGTGGCCAGTGGAAAAATTATGAGTGCTTTTAACTACTTGGAGCCATTGAGAAATAGAAGCAGAGAGAAAATTCACAGATACACTGAGTGGAAGAAACAAAAGTCAGAGTCCAATAACTTCATACACACAAATCTATAATACATGTATGCATAATACATTCATATTTACATGGATACATACATACAGAACTACAGACAGACATATATACATTCACATATAGAATGGCTAGAGCAAAGCTCCAGTAAGATAGCTCCAAGCATTTCACATATGCATACACACACACACACACACATTATACATACATATATATATATATATATATCGGTCTTTCTCTCTCTCTACATATATATATATAGAGAGAGATAGATAGATAGAGATAGATAGATAGATAGATAGATAGATAGATAGATAGATAGAAGGATATATGCAAAGTTGATAGATGGAGCAAGCTCCAACACCTACCCAGACAAGCTTACATATATACATTCATACATATTGTTGATGGATAAAAGGAAAAAATTTCCAATCTCCACTCATACATACAGTACACATATATGTATATACAAATCGTTGGTGGTCAGAAGGAAAAATGTTCTATTTCCCATTCACACAAGCCTTATATGTACACATACATACAGATAGATAATGGATGGAAGGAACAATGTTCCAGTCTTCCACACACACACAAACTTTGTACATATGCACATATGCATATAGTTGATGGATGGGAGAAACAATGTTCCAACCTTCCATACCTTTTCTTTCATAGCTTATATATCCCAGCAAAATCTTTCAAGGAGTATAAAATTACAAGGTGATTATGTTTTAGTTTTCTTCTAGTAAATGACTATGAAAAAAAAGTGTGCCTCCCAATAACTGGGTAAGAAGTAACATTACATAGAAGAGATAAAGAAAATAAATTATTCCCCCAAACCCATCTACATTCATAACTAAGCAACTTAATAAACATTAACAAAATGTAAGGAAGCAAGGTAGTTTACTCAGCCAGTTTCTCTTACTGTCAGGGAGCAAAAAGCAGTTACAAAGAAAAGAGCAATTATTGTATTATTTATCTTTAAAAGTAGTCTTGTAAAAATTTTAAGAGAATTGCAATTCTAACGTTTTATATAAAATTAGTCATATCTAACTTAAATCCTCAGAATACATACCTATTCATCAGCAATTCTTTTTTTTTATAATGTTATAAAAATTTTATTGGGCATTTTTTAATTTACATTTCAAATGTTGTCACCTTTCCTGGTTTCCCATTCAAAAATACCCTATCCCATCCCCACTCCCCTGCACATCAACCCACCCACTCCTGATTTCCTGTCCTGGCATCCTCCTATACTGGGAAATTGACTCTTCTCAGGACCAAGGGCCTCTCCTCCGTTTGCTGTCCAACAAGGCCATCCTCTGCTATATATGCAGCTGGAGCCATGGGTCCCTCCATGTGTATTCTTTGGTTGGTGATTTAGTCTGGGAGCTCTGGGTATACTGGTTGGTTCATATTGTTGTTCCTTCTATGGTGCTGCATGTAATAAGGACTCATCAGCAATCCTTAATAAATTATATCAGGAAACTGCAGGCAAAAATGTATATAAGAAGTCAATCATCAGCAGTCCAGCCTCATTGAAAATCATGACAGCCAGTTCTGCTATTTTTCTTGTTCCCTGACCATAAAAGATCCCTATCTTAATCAATCAGGGTGTGCCTTTCTGAACTTCAAATTGTTCCTTATGATTTTATACATCAGAGCTAGTAGTAAAAACATTTTAACCCAGCTTTGATAACAATGTTATTTCTCCAATTGTTTTCTAAGGGTAGTAGACATTGCTGACAATCTGCATCTCTGAAATCTAAGGTGGTGAATGAATCATTAATCTGCTTTAGCAGCAATACTTGGAAAAGATCAAACATTATTATTATTAATGCCAGAGATACTGTCTAGTGAGGGACTGGAAGCCCTTTTAAAGTTTTTATGTAATTCTTAGATTAAGAGTGATATGAGGGCAGCCACCAGAATAGAATTCTACAACATCATGAAGTCCCCAAGGACATGTGTGCCTCAGAGCTGTGCCTCATAAAGGCTCACCCACAGGGCTGTGGTAACCAGTCAGCTGCATTCCATGAGTTCTAAATCCATTTGTCTTTCCTCCTGCATGGCACTCCACTCTTACACAAATAAGGCATGGAATTCAACATGTGACGCAGGCTGCTGAAATCTTGTGATAATATTTTAACTGAGCCATCCAAATGATGGGATTATAGACATGATCTACTATACCTAAAGAGAAAATATTGTTTTAGGGTTTTAAAAATGATAAGAAGGCTGGGCATGGTGACTCAAACCTATAATCCCAGCACTTGGGAGGCAGAGGCAGGCAGATTTCTGAGTTCAAGGCCAGCCTGGTCTACAGAGTGAGTTCCAGGACAGCCAGGACTACACAGAGAAACCCTGTTTAAAAAAACCAAAATACAGTGTTTCAGAAATAGCCCTACAGCCTCACAGGAGGCACAAACACCAGCCAGAGATAAGACCAACTAACACCAGAAATAACAAGATGGCAAAGGGCAAAAGCAGGAATGCTACTAACAGAAATCTAGGCAATATGGTAGCATCTGAACCAAACTCTCCAACATCAGCAAGTCCTGGATACACAAACACACCAGAAAAACAAGATTTGGATTTAAAAATCACCATTCATGATGCTGCTAGAAGAACACAAAAAGGACATAAATGAATCTCTTTAAGAAATACAGGGGAACATGAATAAGCTAGAAACCCGTATAATGGAAACACAAAAATCACTTAAAGAAAGTCAGGAGAATAAGGCTCAAGAGATAGAAGCCAATAAAGAAGAAACACACACACAACACACACACACACACAAAAAAAAAAAACTTAAAGAAATGCAGGAGAAAGTGAGTCAAACAGCAGAAGTCATGAAAGAGGAAACACAAAAATCTCTTAAAGAATTATAGGAAAACACACACAAGCAAGTGAAGGAGCTAAGCAAAACCATCCAGGATCTAAAATCAGAAGTAGAAATAACCTTGAAATCACAAAGGGAGACAACTTTGGAGATAGAAAACCTTGAGAAGAAATCAGGGGCTATAGATGCAAATATCAACAACAGAATACAAGAGATGGAAGAAAGAATCTCAGATGCTGAAGGTAGAAACCATTTTCTCACCAGTCAAAGAAAATGCAAAATGCAAAAAGCTTGTATCCCAGAACATCCAGGAAATCCAGTACACAATGAGAAGACCAAACCTAAGGATTATAGGTATAGATGAGAGTGAAGATTTACAACTGAAAGGGCCAGGAAATATCTTCAACAAAATTATGGAAGAAAACTTCCCTAACTTAAAGAGAGAGATGCCTATGAATATACAAGAAGCCTACAGAACTCCAAACAGACTGGATCTGAGCAGACATATCTCTCGCCACATAATAATTAAAATCCCAAGTGCACTAAACAAAGAAAGAATATTAAAGGCAGTAAGAGAAAAAGGCCAAGTAATATATAAAGGAAGACCTATCAGAATCACACCAGACTTCTCACCAGAGACCATGAAAGCTAGAAGGTCCTGGGCAGATCTCATGCAGACTCTAAGAGAACACAAATGTCAGCCAAGACTACTATACCCAGAAAAATTCTCAATCACAATAGATGGAGAAACCAAGATATTCCATGACAAAACCAAATGTACACAACATCTTTCTACAAACCCAGCTCTACAAAGAATAATAGGAGGAAAACTCCAATACAAGGAGGGAAACGACACCCTGGAAAAAGCAAGACAGTTACCTTCTTTCATCAAACCCAAAATAAGATAACGACTCAAATATAAAAATAACATGGAAAATGACAGTAAGTAATAATCACTATTCCTTAATATCTCTTAATGTCAATGGACTCAACTCCCCAATAAAAAGATATAGACTAACAGACTAGATAAGGAAACAGGACCCTACATTTTGCTGCATACAAGAAACACACCTCAATGTCAAAGACAAAAGCTACCTTAGAGTGAAAGGCTGGAAGACAATTTTACAAGCAAATGGTCTCAGGAAACAAGCGGGAGTGGCGATTCTAATATCAGATAAAATTGACTTTCAACCTAAAGTCATCAAAAGAGATACAGAAGGACACTTCTTGCTGGTCAAAGGAAAAATCCACTAAGAAGAACTTTCAATTCTGAACATCTATGCTCCAAATGCAAGGGCACCCTCATTCTTAAAAGAAACTTTACTAAAGCTGAAAGCACATATTGCACCTAACACAATAACTGTAGGTGACTTCAACACTGCACTCTCCCCAATGGACCGATCAGGAAAACAGAAACTAAACAGGGACACAATAAAACTAATTGAAGCTTTGGACCAATAGGATTTAACAGATATATATATAGAACATTTCACCCTAAAGCAAAAAGAATATACCGTTTTCTCAGCACCTCATCATACCTTCTCCAACATCAACCATACCCAAATCTTTGGGACACAATGATAGCAGTGCTAAGAGGAAAATTCATAGCCCTGAGTGCATCCAATAAGAAAATGGACAGTGCATACACTAGCATCTTAACGACACACCTGAAAACCCTAGAACAAAAAGAAGCCAATTCACCCAGGAGGAGTAGAAGTCAGGAAATCAACAAACTCAGGGCTGAAATCAATCAAGTAGAAACAAAGAGAACCATACAAAGAATCAGCAAAACCAGGAGCTGGTTCTTTGACAAAAACAACAAGATATATAAACACTTAGACTAACCAAAGGGCACAGAGACAGTATACAGAATGACAAACTTAGAAATGAAAGGGGAGATATAACAACAGAAACTGAGAAAATTAAAAAAAATCATCAGATCCTACTACAAAACCGTATACTCAACACAACTGGAGAATCTGGAGGAAATGGACAATTTCCTAGACAGATACCAAATACCAAAATTAAATCTGGACCAAATAGATCATCTAAACAGTCCCATAACCCCTAAAGAAATAGAAGGGGTCATAGAAAGTCTTCCAATCAAAAAAAGCACAGGACCAGATGGTTTCAGTGCAGAATTCTATCAGACCTTCAAAGAAGACCTAACACCAATACTCTTCAAACTATTCCACAAAACAGAAACAGAAGGAACACTACTCAATTCCTTCTAAGAAGCCACAATTACGCTGATACCAAAACCACACAAAGATCCAACAAACAAAGAGAACTTCAGACCAATATCCCTTATGAACATCTATGCAAAAATACTCAATAAAATGCCAATGGAATCCAAGAACACATAAAACAATCATCCACCATGATCAAGTAGCCTTTATTCCAGGGATGCAGGGTTCATTCAATATTTGGAAATCAATCAATGCAATCCACTACACAAACAAACTCAAAGAAAAAAAAAGCACATGGTCATTTCGTTGGATGCTGAAAAAGCATTTGACAAAATTCAGCATCCTTTCATGCTTAAAGTCTTGGAAAGAACAGGAATTCAAGGCCCATACCTAAACATAGTAAAAGCAATGTACAGCAAAACTGTAGCCAGCATCAAACTAAATGGAGAGAAACTTGAAGCAATCCCACTAAAATCAGGGACTAGACAGGGCTGCCCCCTTTCTCCTTATGTTTTCAATATTGTACTTGAGGTACTAGCTCAGGCAATTAGACAACATAAGGAGGTCAAAGGGATACAAATTGGAAAGGAAGAAGTCAAACAATCATTATTTGCAGATGATATGATAGTCTACCTAAGTGACCCAAAAAACTCCACTAGAGAACTCCTACAGCTGATAAAACAACTTCAGCAAAGTGGCAGGTTAAAAAATCAACCCAAGCAAATCAGTAGCCTTCCTATACTCAAAGGATAAGCAGGCTGAGAAAGAAATTAGGGAAATGACCCACTTCACAATAGCCACAAACTGTATAAAGTACCTTGCGGTGACTCTTACCAAATATGTGAAAGATCTGTATGACAAGAGAACTTCAAGACTCTGAAGAAGGAAATGGAAGAAGACCTCAAAAAATGGAAAAACCTCCCATGTTCATGGATCAGCAGGATTAATATAGTTAAAATGGCCATTTTGCCAAAAGCAATATACAGATTCAACGCAATACCTGTCAAAATCCAAACTCAGTTCTTCACAGAGTTAGAAAAAGCAATTCTCAAATTCATCTGGAATAACAAAAAACCCAGGATATCGAAAACTATTCTCAACAACAAAAGAAATTCTGGAGGAATCAGTATCCCTGACCTCAAGCAATACTACCGAGCAATAGTGTTAAAAACGTCTTGGTATTTGTACAGGGACAGGCAGGCAGATTAATGGAACAGGACTGAAGATCCAGAAATGAACCCACACACCTATGGCCACTTGATCCTCAACGAAGGAGAAGAAAACATCCATTGGAAAAAAGATAGCCTTTTCAACAAATGGTGCTGGTTCAACTGGAGGTCAGCATGCAGAAGAATGCGAATTGATCCATTCTTATTTCCTTTTACTAATCTTAACTCCAAATGGATCAAGGACCTCCACATAAAGCCAGACACTCTGAAGCTAATAGAAAAGAAACTGGGGAAGACCCTTGAGGACATTGGTACAGGGGGAAAGTTCCTGAACAGAACACCAA
This sequence comes from Apodemus sylvaticus, assembly GCF_947179515.1. Lineage (NCBI taxonomy): Eukaryota > Metazoa > Chordata > Mammalia > Rodentia > Muridae > Apodemus > Apodemus sylvaticus. The sequence goes on from NC_067495.1 coordinate 69,816,380, forward strand.
TAGCTTATGTGCTAAGATAAAGAATTGACAAATGGGACCTCATAAAATTCCAAAATTTCTGTAAAGCAAAGGACACCATCAAAAGGACTAACTGTCAACCAACAAATTGGGAAAAGATTTTCACCAACCCTACATCAGATAGAGGGCTAATATACAATATATACAAAGAACTCAAGAAGTTAGACCCCAGAAAATCAAATAACCCTTTTAAAAATGGGGTACAGAGTTAAACAAAGAATTCTCACCTGAAGTACTTTGGATGGCTGAGAAACATCTTTTAAAAATGCTCAACTTCATTAGTCATCAGAGAAATGCAAATCAAATATACCCTGAGGTTTCACCTTACACGGGTCAGAATGGCTAAGATTAAAAACACAGGAGACAGCAGGTGTTGGCTAGGATGTGGAGAAATTTGAACACTCCTCCACTGCTGGTGGGAATGCAAATTGGTAAGACCACTCTGGAAATCAATCTGGTGGTTCCTCAGAAATCTGGGCACCTCATTTCCGGAAGATCCTGCTATACTACTCCTGGGCATATATCCAGAGGATTCCCCAGCATGTAATAAGGATATGTGCTCCACTATTTTCATAGCAGCCCTATTTATAATAGCCAGAAGCTGGAAAAACCCAGGTATCCCTCAACAGAAGAATGGATGCAAAAATGTGGTATATATACACAATGGAGTACTATTCAGCCATTAGAAACAATGAATTCATGAAATTCTTAGGCAAATGGATGGACTGGAAAACATCATACTAAGTGAGGTAATCCAGTCTCAAAAGATCAATCATGGTATGCACCCACTAATAAGTGGATATTAGCTTAGAAAATTGGAATACCCAAAACATAATCCACACATCAAATAAGGTACAAGAAGAATGGAGGAGTGGCCCGTGGTTCTGGAAAGACTCAGTGTAGCAGTATAAGGCAAAACCAGAATAGGGAAGTGGGAAGGGGTGGGTGGGAGAACAGGGGGGAGGGAAGGGGGCTTATGTGACTTTGGGGTAGTGGGGGGCCAGAAAAGGGGAAATCATTTGAGATGTAAATAAAAAATATATCGAATAAAAAAGAGAAATGTTTAGCATACTTAGTAATCAGAGAAATGCAAATCAAAACAACCCTGAGATTGTACATCATACTTGTCAGAATGGCTAAAATCCAACTATACCACTACTGGGCATATAGCCAGAAGATTCCCCCACATATAATAAGGGCACATGCTCTACTATGTTCATAGCAGCCTTATTTATAGTAGCCAGATGCTGGAAAGGATCCAGATGTCCCTCAACATAGGAATGGATACAGAAATTGTGGTATATTTACACAATGGAATACTACTCAGCTATTAAAAGCAATGAATTCATGAAATTCTTAGGTAAATGGATGGAACTAGAAAATATCATCCTAGTGAGATAACCCAATCACAACAAGCATACTTAATATACACTCACTGATAAATGGTTATTAGCCCAAATGTTCAGTGTACCCAAGCTACAATTCACACACCACATGAAGCTCAAGAAAAAGGAAGACCAAAGTGTGGGTGCTTCCATCCTCTTAGAAAGATGAACAAAATATTCTTGAGAGCAAATACAGAGATAAAATGTGTATCAGAAATTGAAGGAAAGGCCATCCAGAGACCGCTCCTCCTAGGGATACATTCCATCATATACAGTCACCAAATCCAGACACTATTGTGGATGCCAAGAAGTGCATTCTGCCAGGAGCCAGATATAGCTGTCTCCTGAGAGGATCTGCCAGAGCCTGACAAATACAGAGGAAGATGCTTGCAGCTAATCATTTTACTGAGTAGGGAGTCCCCAATGATGTCCCCAATCAGGTAGTTATAGAAAGAACTGAAGTAGCTAAAGGGGTTTGCCACCCTATATTAAGAACAATAATATCAACCAACCAGATCCCCCCTCCCAGAGCTCTGAGGGACTAAACCACCATCCAAGGAGTACACATGGAGGGACCCATGGCTGCAGTTGCATATGTAGCAGAGGATGGCCTTGTTGGGCATCAAGGCAAGGAGATGCCCTTGGTCCTGAGAAGGCTCAATGCCCCAGTGTAGGGGAAGTCAAGCATAGGGAGGCTGGACTGGGTTGGAGGGCTGGGGAATGTGCTCACTGAAGCAGGGGAGGTAGAAAGGGATAGGGGGTTTCTGGGGAGGGAACTAGGACAGGGAAATCATTTGAAACATAAATAAATGAAATAGCCAATAAAAATAAAAAACTTTTCTTATTAAACATCAACAGATAATTGCTATACTGTTTAAGTAATTTTATGTAACCATGCATGAAATAAAAGAACGCTACCATGATAAATTGTAGACACTCATTTGCTAATATTAACATTCAGTAATTTTATATTGACACTGACATTTATTAAAGGAACTACTATAATTAATTTTATATACCTTGTAAGCAAAGGTGGCAAAGTATACATGTATTTAATTTATAGATGATGATAACTTCACATTTATAAGCATTAATTCAGAATTAACTAATCTAGTTGGTGTAAATATATAATACAATATAATAGTATAGAAGCTGGTAATAGAGAAAACCTCATAACTCCATTTTGTCTCCAATATCTCCTGCTTTTGACATTGTTATAACACCAGCATCATCCATAATTAGTGTGATTAATCATTATTGATTTTTAATAATGGGATAAGAATATATTATCATTCATGACCTAATAATTAAAAGCTGCAGCATTGTGCATACCTAAACTTCATAAAGAATTATTTCTACTATTCTTTGTAGTTGAATCTTTACAGTGCATATTGAATCATATACCTTCCTTTGAAAGTCATAGGCAATTGTAAATTAGGTAAGACTAGAGAATTGTTTTCTTTTGGTAGAAACATCTTTCTGTGACTTTTTTATCTCAACATGCAAAAATAAGTTTCTATATACCTCAATAATCAAGATGTTGATAAATAAATTTTGAAGAATATCCCATTCATAATAGTTTTGAAATATTTATACCAAGGAATAAACCTAAAAAATTAAGTAAGAGTTTTATAAGGAAAACTTTACACATTGAAATAATTTCAAAATTATAGATGTTATCAAGACCTTGTACACTTCTTTTTTTTAAATTTTTTTTATTCGGTATATTTTTTATTTACATTTCAAATGATTTCCCCTTTCCTAGCCCCCCCACTCCCAAAAAGACCCGTAAGCCCCCTTCTCTCCCCCTGTCCTCCCACCCACCCCTTCCCACTTCCCTGTTCTGGTTTTGCTGAATACTGCTTCATTGAGTCTTTCCAGAACAAGGGGCCACTCTTCCTTTCTTCTTGTACCTCATTTGATGTGTAGATTATGTTTTGGGTAATCCAGGTTTCTTGGTTAATATCCACTTATTAGTGAGTGCATACCATGTTTCATCTTTTGAGACTGGGTTACCTCACTTAGTATGATATTCTCTAGCTTCATCCATTTGCCTAAGAATTTCATGAATTCATTGTTTCTAATGGCTGAATAGTACTCCATTGTGTAGATATACCACATTTTTTGCATCCACTCTTCTGTTGAGGGATACCTGGGTTCTTTCCAGCATCTTGCAATTATAAATAGGGCTGCTATGAACATAGTAGAGCATGTATCCTTATTACATGGTGGGGAATCCTCTGGGTATATGCCCAGGAGTGGTATAGCAGGATCTTCTGGAAGTGAGGTGCCGAGTTTTCGGAGGAACCGCCAGACTGATTTCCAGAGTGGTTGTACCAATTTGCAACCCCACCAGCAGTGGAGGAGTGTTCCTCTTTCTCCGCACCCTCTCCAATAAATGGCACAACTAATACTGTTAACATGGCTTTACTACAGAAGTAAATTTACAGATACAATGACATCTCATAAGAGTTTCAATGATATTCTTCATAGGCTTGAAAATATCCCTAATATATGAAAATACAAAATACATTGGATAGTCCAAACACTCAAAATGGAATGTATGATTCCAGTGATACATTTCCTCACATCAAACTATACTGTAGAGCCACAGTGACAAACTGTCATGTGGACAAAGAGAACATAATGGAAGAATCAGAAATAAACCCAAAAATCCATGAATATCTATTTTTTGAGAAAAACATTCACTGTAAATAAGGTAATATATTTATCAAATGATACTATAAAAACTAATCCCAATACATAAAATAATTAAATCAGATCCACACCCCTTACTTTTCACAATAATCAGTAACAACTGAATTATAGATTTCTCTTAAATTGAAACACCGAAATTGCCAAAGAAAGCATGGGTTGTAATGTTTCAGAATATAAGTAGATGAATGAAATATTAGAATAGAATATCAGTATCACAGTAAACATCCTTCATATTTTTTAAAAAGAGTTTCTCCACAGGACAGATTTTCAACAGTTTGAACAGATGACATATATCACCAGGAGAAAATATTTACCAGCAATAGTTGAAATAAGGAGTTAACACTAGAATTTTGAAAGAACTGCTAAAACTGAACAGAACAACACCAAACCCAAACTTCCAAGCCATGAACAGGAGAGTAACATAAACAGAGCATTCCCAAAAAAGAAATATAAATGTCAAATAGTATGTTTAAGACTCTTAAACATTTCTAGTCATCAAAGGCATGTAAATTCAACCTTTTTTATATTTCATTCCAACTCAGAATGACTACCTAACCTGTAGAAAACAATTGACATTCTGACTGGTGTGAGGTGAAATCTCAGGGTTGTTTTGATTTGCATTTCCCTAATGACTAATGATGTTGAACATTTCTTAAGGCAATTCTCAGCCATTTGAAATTCTTCAAGTGAAAATTCTTTGTTTAGCTCTGTACCACCCCATTTTTAATAGGGTTATTTGCCTCTCTGGAGTCTAACTTCTTGAGTTCTCTGTATTTATTATATATTAACACTGTCAGATATAGGGTTGGTGAAGATCTTTTCCCAATTTGTTAGTTGCCATTTTGTCCTATTAACAATGTCCTTTGCATTACAGAAACTTTGTAATTTTATGAGGTCCCATTTGTCAATTCTTGATCTTACAGCATAAGCTATTGGTGTTCTGTTCAGGAAAATTTGCCCTGTGCCCATGTCCTCAAGGGTCTTCCCCGGTTTCTTTTCTATTATTTTCAGTGTGTCTGGCTTTTTGTGGAGGTCCTTGACCCACTTGGAGTTGAGCTTAGTACTAGGTGATAAAAATTGATCTACTTGCATTCTTCTGCATGCTGACCTCTAGTTGAACCAGTACCATTTTTTTGAAAAGGTTATCTATTTTCCATTGGATGATTTTTAGCTACTTTGTCAAAGATCAAGTGACCATAGGTATGTGGGTTCATTTCTGTGTCTTCAATTCTATTCCATTGATCTACCTGCCTGTCACTGTACCAGTACAATGCAGTTTTTAAAACTATTGCTCTGTAGTACTGCTTGAGGTCCTGGATACTGATTCCACCAGAAGTTCATTTACTGTTGAGAATAGTTTTAGCTGTCCTGGGCTTTTTGTTATTCCAGATTGTCTTATTCAGGGTTTACTATTCCTGCACAAACATCATGACCAAGAAGCAAGTTGGGGAGGAAAGGGTTTATTCAGCTTACAGTTATGCATTGCTATTCATCACAAAAGGAAGTCAGGACTGGAACTCAAGCAAGTCTGGAAGCAGGAGCTGATGCAGAGGCTGTGAAGGGATGTTCCTTACTGGCTTGCTTCCCCTGGTTTGCTCAGCCTGCTCTCTTATAGAACCCAGGAATACCAGCCCAGAGATGGTACCACCCACAAGGGGCCCTCCCCCCTTGGTCACTAATTGAGAAAATGCATTACAGCTGGATCTCATGGAGGCACTTCCCCAACTGAAGTTCCTATCTCTGTGATAACTCCAACCTGTGTCAAGTTGGCACACAAAACCAGCTAGTACACAGATGAATTTGAGAATTGCTCTTTCTAACTCTATAAAGAACTGAGTTGGGACTTTGATGGGGATTGCCTTGAATCTGTATATTGCTTTTGGCAAGATGGCCATTTTAACTATATTAATCCTTCCAATCCGTGAGCATGGAAGAATTTTCCATTTCCTGAGGTCTTCGATTTCCTTCTTCAGAGACCTGAAGTGCTTCTCATACAGATCTTTTATTTGCTTGGTTAGAGTCACACCAAGATATTTCACCTCACACCTTCAGAATGGCTAAGATTAAAAACTCAGGAGACAGCAGGTTTTGGCAAGGATGTAGAGAAAGAGGAACACTCCTCCACTGCTGGTGGGATAGTAAGCTGGTACAACCCCTCTGGAAATCAGTCTGGTGGTTCCTCAGAAAACATGACACTTCCGGAGGACTCTGCTATACCACTCCTGGGCGTATACCCAGAGGATTCCCTGGCATGCAATAAGGACACATGCTCCACTATGTTCATAGCAGCCTTATTTATAATAGGCAGAAGTTGGAAAGAACCCAGATGTCCCTCAATGGAGGAATGGATACAGAAAATGTGGTATATTTACACAATTGAATATTACTCAGCAATTACAAATAATGAATTCATGAAATTCTTAAGCAAATGGTTGGAACTGGAAAATATCGTCCTAAGTGAGGTAACCTAATCACAAAAGAAAGCATATGGAGTGCAGTCACTGATAAATGGTTATTAGCCCAGAAGCTCTGAATACCCAAGACACAATTCACATATCAAATGATTCCTAAGAAGAAGGAAGGAGCGGGCCCTGGTCCTGGAAAGGCTTGATGCAGCAATGTAGGGGAATACCAGGACAGAGAAGTGGGAGGGGGTTGATCAGGGAATGGGAGGCGGGAAAAGGGCTTATGGGACTTATGGGGAGGGGGAACCAGGAAAGTGGAAATCATTTGGAATATAAACAAAGAATGTATAAAATACCAATCCTACATCAGATAGAGGGCTAATATCCAATATATATAAAGAACTCAAGAAGTTAGACTCCAAAAAACCAAACAACCCTATTAAAAAATGGGGTACAGAGTTAAACAAAGAATTCTCACCTGAAGAACTTCGGATGGCGGAGAAGCATCTTAAAAAATGCTCAACCTCATTAGTCATTAGGGAAATGCAAATCAAAACAACCCTAAGATTTCATCTTACACCAGTCAGAATGGCTAAGATTAAAAATTCAGGAGACAGCAGGTGTTGGAGAGGGTGTGGAGAAAGAGGAACACTCCTCCACTGCTGGTGGGGTTGCAAATTGGTACAACCACTCTGGAAATCAGTCTGGCGGTTCCTCTGAAAACTGGGCACCTCACTTCCAGAAGATCCTGCTATAACACTCCTGGGCATATACCCAGAAGACTCCCCACCATGTAATAAGGATACATGTTCTACTATGTTCATAGCAGCCCTATTTATAATTGCCAGATGCTGGAAAGAACCCAGGTATCCCTCAACAGAAGAGTGGATGCAAAAAATGTGGTATATCTACACAATGGAGTACTATTCAGCCATTAGAAACAATGAATTCATGAAATTCTTAGGCAAATGGATGGAGCTAGAGAATATCATACTAAGTGAGGTAACCCAGACTCAAAAGGTGAATCATGGTATGCACTCACTATTAAGTGGATATTAACCTAGAAAACTGGAATACCCAAAACATAATCCACACATCAAATGAGGTACAAGAAGAAAGGAGGAGTGGCCCCTGGTTCTGGAAAGACTCAGTGAAACAGTACTCAGCAAAACCAGAACGGGGAAGTGGGAAGGGGTGGGTGGGAGGACAGGGGAAGAGAAGGGGGCTTACGGGACTTTCGGGGAGTGGGGGGGCTAGAAAAGGGGAAGTCATTTGAAATGTAAATAAATTATATCGAATTAAAAAAAATAAAAGTCCACAAAATGTTTAAAAAAAAAAAAAGAAAAGAAAACAATTGACATTGAATGCTTATCTACTGTCTATGGTGCTGAAAAGTCATATAGCCACCATAGAAATTAGTACAGAAGTTCCTCAAAGAGCAAAATTAGAACTACCATATAATATAATTGTACTACTCCTGAGCATATACTCAGTACTGTTTTCCCTACTACACAGATGCTTGCATGTCCATATTTATCTCTATTCTTTCTACAATAACAAGGCAATTGAGACCTTTTTCAAAAGAGTAGTAAATAGCTATAATGTACTATATATGCGCAATGAAATTCTATTAAGATATAAAGAAAAGAAATGAACAATGTAGTTAACCATATGAATCTTGGAAACATTAAAGTGAAAGACAGAAAGAAACATACTACATTTTCTATCCCATATTTTTACCCAAATGGCTAATTGTCAAAAATCTGAATCTAGGTGGGAGTATAAGTAGGAAAAGAACCAGAAAGTAAAAATTGAGCCATGGAATGGATAATAACCACTGAGCCTTTGTGGGTGAGGATGAGGAAGACAATAGAACATCAGACTATAATATTAAAGGTATAATATTGACTGCAAAGGGATAGTGTAAGAAAAAGGAAGATGGGAGGGTGAGAGGAGTAGGGAAAGTTTAAATAAAATGAAGTAGATGTGTAAGTTTTCTTAGAAAACATGCCACTCTGGAATATTAATTTTCTCTTAAATAGAATTGCATTTTTATTGATTATTTTATTCATTTACATTTTAAATATCGTCCCTCATTCCTGCTTCACCTTCAAACACCCTCACCTCATCCCCCTTGTCTCTGAGAGGGTGCTCCTCTACCCACCCACCCACTAACTTCTCACAGGTCTAGGGCCTCCTTTACCATTGATGTCAGATAAGGCCCTCTTCTTCTACATATGCAGCTGCTGTCCTGGGTCCCTCCATGTGCATTCTTTGGTTGGCAGTTTAGTCCTTGGGAGCCCAGGGGCTTGAGTTAGTTGATATTTTTGTTCTTCCAATAGTGTTTCAATCCCCTTCAGCTCCTTTAATCCTTCCCCTAGCTCTTCCAGCTGGGTCCCAATACTCATTCTGATGATTGCCTCTGAGAATTGGCAGCTGTAATGGTCAGGATCTGGTAAAAACCTCTCAGGAGATAGGCATATGAGTCTCCTATCAGCAAGCACTTTTTGGCATCAGTAATAGGGTCTGGGTTTGGTGTTTGCAGATGGGATGAATCCATAGGTTGAGCAGTCCCCGAATGTCCTTCCATTCAGTGTCTGCTCCACTCTTTATCTCTGTATTTCCTTTAGATAAAAAAATTCTAATTAATAAATGGATAAAAATCCAAAAAGAAAAATTCTGGGTTAAGATTTTGAGGTCGGTAGGTGGCCCAATCCCTCAACTGGGGGCCATGCCTAACCTCTGGATGTGGTCTCTACAGGTTCTCCTTCCCCTTTGTTGGGTATTTCATCTAATGTTATCCCTGTTGTGTCCTGGGAGCCTCTTGCTTTCTTGGCATCTGGGAATTTCTGGTGGCTACCACCAGTTCTCCATCTCCCACTGCTAAATATTTCTATTCTATTTTCTGACCCTCTGTACTTCTCTCTTGTCCCTTCCAATACCTGATCCTGCCCCCTCTTTTCCTCTCACTCTCCCTCCCAGATCACTATCTCCTGCCTCCTGAGATTATTTTCTTCCCTCTTCTGAGTAGGACAAAAGGATCCACACTTTGGTCTGCCTTCTCGAGTTTCATATGGTCTATAAGTTATATTGTGGGTACTGTGAGCATAATATTTTGGCTGATATTCACTTAACAGTGAGTACATGCCATATGTATTTTTATGTGTGTGTATTGATTTCCTCACTCAGGATAATATTTACTAGTTCCCTCCATTTGCCTGTGAATTTCATCAAGTCATTTTTCATAGCTGAGTAGTACTCCATTGTGTAAATGTACCACAAGCACTATGCACTACAAGATTAGCTGCTTTATTTCTTTCCTTTAGTGGAACAAGAAACAGGTACTAGACATTACTCTTTACAAAATTATCCTATACTCAACAGCTCTTTTTATCTATTAAGCTAGAAACTTGGTAACATATTTTGGCTAAAATACTTTAACTAAAATAAAGAAGGATTAATCATCTTTCATCTTTCATATAGAATCAAGGGTTTAGGAAGTATAACATGTATCATAGAAGTGTGTGATTAAATATGTACAGAAAGTATATTAGTTCATGTTGAATGACTTCTACTTCTGGGGGATGGAATGTATGATGTCCTTTGAACAGGTAAGAATATGTGATCAGTTAAATTCTATCAGTTGTTAAGTGCTAGATCCTTTTGTTTTTCTGAGACAACATAGATGACTTGGTTATCACATATTTTATTTAAGTATATTACTTGAAAATTGAATTTTAAGCCTTTAGTTCTTTACATCTCTGTCTTTTGGAAATCACTCTTTTATATTTTGAAATTCAAATTTATTTTTTCATATTTTTATTTTTGAAAACAGATTTTTTGTATTCTCTGTGATTTTTCTTTCTAAGAATGGAAAGGCAGAATACTCCATTTTCCTGTGATGAAGTGACATGAGAAAAGTCACAATGAGCATTTTAAATTAATATTTCCATGACTTAAATCCAAATTGTATATATTCTCACAATACTATAGTTAAACTTAAACATTTCTCCCTACTCTAAACACTCCAATATACCCCTACTTGCTCTTTAAATTCATTGACTTTTCAATTATTATTATTAAATGCACATATATGATATCAAAAGAAAAAATTGTATCAAAAATATTTCTCAACCCTATCAGTTTTAGAAAAACAAATCAAAACAACTATGAGACTTGTATGTTCCCTGTCAGAACTGCAAAGATCAAAAAAATAATGTTTCAAATTACTTAAAATATAGACATTTAAAAGTGTTAACATTCGTCTATATTCTATCATAGTGTTGGGAATTTGATAAATATATTAAAATATTTGTATATGAGCTAATATTCATATAGGTTGATCCTATGAATAGGATCATACTTTTTAATTGAATCCTTCACTTTATTAAGCCATTCTTTATTTGATATCACATTTATACAAAGATTTTAGGTAACAGATGTTACTGTCATGGATAAAAATGTGAATGATATATTGCTTAGCTCTAAAATAAGTCAGAATCAAACAAAAATGACAGCCAGCCAAGGTATCTGAAAATAACATCAACATGTATATGAATGACTTCCCTAAGAATGAGAAAAACTGAGACACTGATTAGTTTTCTAGGGTAGTTAAAGTTTTGCTTAATGAAAGCTTTGCTCAATATGAAATGCAATATAGTTAAGTGATATTACTTCCAAATCATTCTTCTTCTTCTTAGTGAAGTATGACTTCATGAAGCGTGACATGTTTGTGCCTTACTTCGATTTTCTATGTAATAGGAGTAATAATAAAACTTAATGGAAATACTAGATAGATTAAATTCCAAATAAATATAAAGTAAGTGGAATAGATTTGATTTTTGTGTTTTCTGTTTAGTTCTTACCATATGGTGTTCTCTAAGAATGAAAGAATATAGAGACAAAACACTTTTTTTAAATTGTATAATTTTTAGTGTATATGCACAGAAAATGGTATGTTATGGGTATAGTCTGTCATTAATTTTAATGGGGAAAATAGTTGAGAAAATCTGAAACATTGGATACATTACCTTTAAGGGCCTATATAAGCATCTTGTCCTCTCACATTCTCAACTGCAAACAAACATAAATTGTACAAAAGAACATATACCTTAGTTGTTTTAGTCCAGACCTTTATCATTCATCTTGCTACCTATGCTTTTCTGTATGACAATATATACTATAGAAATTATTTCTTAGAAAATACTTAGATCTTCATATTTTTTATTTACCTTTCTTTTACTTTTGTCTTGTGCTTTTCAGGCAACTTTGACTGTGTTTCAAGACAGAGAGTGTATTTAAATTTCACAATTCTGATAGATTATGGGAAAAGTATGTGACAGTCTCTATAGTTTATTCCATGCCAAGCGCTGTAAATACTATATAGTAGCAAAACAATATAGGTTCTTCTCTTAATAACTAGTTAGAATCAATATAGAAACTTAGGAATTACAAATTAGACATTGTAAAGCACTACATGTTTATCTAAAGATTACCAGTTACTCATGTATTTTCACTATTTTTCATAGAAAGTCTGCTTAGGTATAATTTTTTCCTATTATGTGGATGAGAAAATTATTCAAATCTTGCATAAACTTTGATAATTTGTACATATGTTAAAAGATAAATATTCCAGATTCTGTGGTTCAATATCTGGAATAACTGGCAATTGTATTTGGGAAAGTTTCAAAAATAACTTTCAGATCATTATGATTTTATAAGTTTTCCCTGAAGAAATTAACTTTTCTTCTCTGATAATCAAGTCTACATGTACAGTGTTTTAAAACAACCAAAAACAGAATTAGTAATTTTTCTCTTGTTTATATAGCTTGGACAGACACTTTTTTCTTATTATTTTATGTGTATATGTATTTTGTCTGTATGTCTGTATAAAGTATATATGTGTGGTACCCATGGATGCCATAAGAAGGTGCCAGATCTACT